>NW_025233953.1:0-7546 GCF_018294505.1 Triticum aestivum | reverse complement strand
TAATGCTTTGGTCCGGTACTCTATTAAAAGGAGGCCTTAATATCCCTTAGTTTCCACTAGGACCCTGCTGCCATGGGAGGGTAGGTCAAAAGATGGCATATAAGTTCTTTTCCATAAGCATGTATGACTATATTCGGAATACATGCCTACATTACATTGATGAACTGGAGCTAGTTCTGTGTCACCCTATGTTATAAATATTACATGAGGAATCACATCCGACATGATTATCCATAACTGATCCAATGCCTACAAGATTTTCACATATTGTGCTTTTCTTATTTACTTTACCGTTGCTACTGTTACAATTACTACAAAACTGCTACTGTTACTTTTGCTACTTTTATCGTTACTATTATACTACTTTGATACTAAATACTTTGCTGCAGATACTAAGTTATCCAAGTGTGGTTGAATTGACAACTCAACTGCTAATACTTGAGAATATTCTTTGGCTCCCCTTGTGTCGAATCAATAAATTTGGGTTGAATACTCTACCCTCGAAAATTGTTGTGATCCCCTATACTTGTGGGTTATCAAGACTATTTTCTGCCGTTGCCGGGGAGCATAGCTCTATTCTTTGAGTCACTTGGGATTTATATCTGCTGGTCATGATACGTCTCCAACGTATCTATAATTTTTGATTGTTCCATGCCATTATATTACCCCTTTTTGGATGTTTATGAGCTTTAGTTTACACATTTATATCATTTTTAGGACTAATCTACTAACCGGAGGCCAGCCCGTATTGCTGTTTTTTTTTGAATATTTCAGTATTTCAAAGAAAAGGAATATCAAATGGAGTCCAAACTGAATGAAACCTTCGGGAGCGTGATTTTTGGAACGAACGTGATCCAGAGAACTTTGAGTGCAAGTCAAGAAGCTTGTGAGGTGGCCAGGAGACAGGATGGCGCGCCCACCCCCTCTCGGCGTGCCCCCTATCTCCTGGGCCCCACAGCTGGCCACCGACGTACTCCTTCCTCCTATATATACCTACGTACCCCGAAAACATCCAGGGAGCCAACGAAACACAATTTCCACCACCGTAACCTTCTGTATCCGCGAGATCCCATCTTGGAGCCTTCGCCGGTGCTCCGCCGGAGGGGGTGTCGACCACGGAGGGCTTCTACATCAACACCGTAGGCCCTCCGATGAGTTGTGAGTAGTTTACCACAGACCTTCGGGTCCATAGTTATTAGCTAGATGGCTTCTTCTCTCTTTTTGTATCTCAATACAATGTTCTCCCCCTCTCTTGTGGAGATCAATTCGATGTAAACTCTTTTTGCGGTGTGTTTGTGGAGATCCGATGAATTGTGGGTTTATGATCAAGTTTATTTATGAATAATATTTGAATCATCTCTGAATTCTTTTATGTATGATTGAGTTATCTTTGCAAGTCTCTTCGAATTATCAGTTTGGTTTGGCCTACTATATTGATCTTTCTTGCCATGGGAGAAGTGCTTAGCTTTGGGTTCAATCTTGCGGTGTCCTTACCCTGTGACAGAAAGGGTTGCAAGGCACGTATTGTATTGTTACCATCGAGGATAAAAAGATGGGCTTTATATTATATTGCTTGAGTTTATCCCTCTACAACATGTCATCTTTCTTAATGCGTTACTTTGTTCTTATGAACTTAATACTCCAGATGCATGCTGGATACCGGTTGATGTGTGGAGTAATAGTAGTAGAAGCAGGCAAGAGTCGGTCTACTTGTCACGGATGTGATGCCTATATACATGATCATGCCTAGATAATCTCATAATTATTCGCTTTTCTATCAATTGCTCCACGGTAATTTGTTCACCCACCGTAATACTTATTCTATCTTGAGAGAAGCCACTAGTGAAACCTATGGCCCCCGGGTCTATCCTTTATCATATAAACTTCCAATCTACTTTTATTTACATCTTTACTTTTGGCATCTATATTATGAAATACCAAAAATATATTTATCTTATCAGACTATCTCTATCAGACCTCACTTTTGCAAGTGGCCGTGAAGGGATTGACAACCCCTTTATTGTGTTGGTTGCGAGTACTTTGTTTGTTTGTGTAGGTGCGTGGGACTTTTGAGGAGCCTCCTACTGGATTGATACCTTGGTTCTCAAAAAATGAGGGAAATACTTACGCTACTATTGTTGCATCAGCCCTTCCTCTTCAAGGAAAACCAACGCAAGCTCAAGACGTAGCAGGTCACTATGAGGAATTTGAAAGATGAAAGAACTAAGATCTTTCCCTCAACTATAAGGGGAGGTAAGGAACTACCATCTAGCTCTGCACTAGATTCTCCTTCTGTTATGAGTAAGCTTGCGACACCTAAACCTGCTTCTGCTATTAATTCTGATATGTCGCATGTTATTGATGATGCCACTTCTAGTATGCATGATACTTATGATGAAACTACTTCTGTGCTTGAAACTACTGTGCCATTAGGTGAATTTTTTATGAACAACTTGCTAGGGTTAGAGAGAATGAAATTATTGAAGATAGTGATGATGAAGGTTCTCCCCCTAAGTATGAATTGTATATTGTTCTAGAGGGTTATGTTATGGATGAAGAAAGTGCTAGAGATTTTCTTGCTTGCAATGATAGATCTGATCTTAAGAAGTTATTAGTTAAACTTAAAAAGAAATCTCTAAATGCTAAAATGAAATATGACCCTGCTTTTGCTACTTCACCTATCTTTGTTACTGATAAGGATTATGAATTCTTTGTCGATCCTGAGATAATTACTTTGGTTGAATCTGATCCTTTTTATGGCTATGAATCTGAAACTACTGTGGCAAATCTTAATAAATTGAATCATATAGCCACCCTGTTCACTAATGGTGAGAAATCTCGCTACTATTATATCCTTAAGATATTTTCATTCTCATTAAAATGTGATGCTAAATCTCGCTACTATTTAATCCTGGTTGTGTGCGTAGTCCCTAGGATATGATTTATTACTACTCTGCTAAATATTTCCCTGCTCATAAGTGTAGCGACCCGACCTGAATGGATCAAGTCTCTGTGCTTAAGTGTCATCCCTGGATCGGTATGCTGACACACACAGTACTCTAGGATTTATAACAGAGGTAAATCACATGTATAAAGTAACGTAAATACTATTACCTCAATCCAAATAGCGGAAGTAACAAGGTTGTGGATTCCCATCAACACCAACGGCAAAGTTGAGTGTAGAAATCGTAACCCTAACGTATCACTTACTCGTCATAAGATCCTGCAACTTGAGACGTTGCAGCCACAAAGGGTCAGTACATTGAATGTACTGGCAAATTCACACCATAGAGCATTGATGAAAATAACTATCACTACATGCATATATGGCTGATGGAGGCTCTATGGTTATAATGTTTTTGCGAAAAGCCAACTTTTCCCTCCTGCAAAGGAATACATTTTATTTAACTATCATGGTGGTTGTTAAACATTGAGAATGGTTGACATCATTCTCAATCCCAATTAAGTAACATCATTAAACCCAACGAAATTAATTAAAGTAACATGATGAGATTCACATGATAATCCAAGTACTAGATACTCAAAACGTCCATAACCGGGGACATGGCTAACCATGATTAGTTTGTACACTCTGCAGAGGTTGCGCACTTTTCCCCACATGACTCGATCTCCTCCGTTGCGATTCTCGCACTACATGGTGTTTGAGAAACGGATGACCGAGACATAGTCTTTCAGAAGCGCTAGCACCTTACGATGGGTAGACCGTACCAACCTACATCCCCTACATCTGCTAGTCTACCACTATAAGAGTTCCCACGACTTAGTCAACTATGCTAGAGCCCATAATAGCATGTGGCTGCACGTGGAAGTTTCTAGCATGAAATATCTCATGATCCCTTTGAGCCTGGGTGGCGGTCCAAAAAACAATCAGGCAATCCTAGAATACCCAGGTACCTCAATCCACCCAGATGTGTATTAAAGTTGCCACCTTAAATAAACCATTAATTAACAATCTCACATCTGTCATGGATACACTCACCCAATCCACGTCTGCTAGCATAGCATGGCATAATAAGCAAACGTAGAAGTAACTCCCAAGGGTTTTATAATAAAACAGGTGATAGGTACTACCTCATCTACTTCCCAAAACCCACAATTTAATTAGATCCTAATCTTGCAATGTTTGAGGATTGATCTAATGCATAAAAACTGGGTATGAAAAGGGATATGATCAAAGTGTGAACTTGCCTGCAATGTTGATGAAGATGATTTGCACTCAAAACTCTTGATAGTTCTACTCGTCACACTCCGGTCAATCTATCGTGAGCAAGCAATAGTAACCACACATAAGCAATCACTCAAAAGATCGGAAAGAACGAAGAGTACGATTCAGAAAACATCAAAACCAAGCAAATGAATCTTGCAGCATAAAACAATTTCTAATAGTACCAAAACTATGTGAATTTGGCCTTATCAGAAAGTTTAGTTCAAGAGCTTCGATTTGCAAAAAGAATCAACTCAAACGGGATTATAAAACTCAAGTTATGATCAAACGAAGTTCAAATACAAAACTATTTGAAATTCATAATTTAAACTTTCAAAAAATGTTTAATTTGTTTTACTGGATAGAGGAGATCATAACGAATAAGTGGGCGTTGGTTTCGTTCGATTTGGATACACGAGTAAAAAGGTGTTAGCATTTGAAAACCAGGGGCTAAACTGTAAAAGAAAGACTACAAATAGGTCCCTGGACAGAAAATAATAAAATAAAAAAAATAAAAACCTACTGAGCGAACGCGCTCTTTCTAACCCTAACCAGCGAACGGTCTCTAAATAACTGGATTAAAATCAAAAACCAGGTTTAAAGATAAAAACCGAAACCCTAAAAGAAAAATCGGTGAACCCGGGCGGTTTAGTACCGGTTCAGGGTGGTTTTCCGTCAAATCCCGACGGCGGCGGTGAGGTTGAACTCCGGCGACAGCGGGCAGCTCGGGCGTGGTCGCCGGCGGTGCTCCGGTGGCTGGGGCAACGACGAGGGGCGAGGGCGGCGAGGTGGCGGCGGAGGCGTGCGGGGTGGAGGCACGGCGAGGCGGTGCTGTAGAACAGCGGCGGTCAGCGGCGGATCTGGCGATGGGCGGCGTCGCGAGCAGAGAGAGAGGGCGGCAGGGCCGGTGCATTTATAGGAGGCGGGGCGTCGGATGCGTGGAGGAGGGGGCAAGGCGAGGCGGCGCAAGGAGTCCGAGGCGGGGCCGGCGGCCATGTTGGCGCGGCTGCGTGCGGCGGGCGGAGTCCCGCCTGGGAGGACGAGGCGCATGGGCGTCGGGCTGGGCCGTGGCCTGGCCGGTTGACTGGGCTGGCCCAGTTCGGCGGAAAGGTTTTTTTAAACATTTTTGCAGACAGTAAATATATAAATGCAAATAAACTAAAATATAACATAGGCATATAATATAACAAAAATTTTAGAAAAAGATTTTCTACAATGTGGACATTTTTATAGCATCAAATAAAATTCACACTAATTTAAATAATTTAAACAGTGCTACTGCTCTAATAAAATCCAACAAAAATCATTTTAAAAAATACCAAAATTAATTCAAATTTTATTTCTCTCCAATTTTCTGATGTAGGGAATTATTTTACCCTAATTTCCATATATTGTATTTTTTTGGAGAAAAATAATTTGAATAAAACCCAAATAACTCCAATTTGAAAAATAATTTCAATGGACTTTTAAATTGGATTTCCTTAAAACTCCCAACTCATATTTCATATAATTTGAAGAAGTCATTTTATCTTCTCTCATGAAAATCATTGAGTTGCATGATGTTTATGAATTGAAATATTTCCAAGTGAAATTCAAATATTTTCAAATACCCCTTTCATTTAATTGAATGGAAGAAGTCATATCATCTTCGCTAAAGAGTTTTGTATTTGAAAAGAACTTGAATTCATGAAGATCAAAAAAGAAAATGAAAGTTAGGGAAAAGTCCTTTTATTCCCTCTCATTTAACTTTCAAAAAGTTTCGAATTCACTCACTTTCAGTCAATCAATCAAAACTATCTATTTCTTTATAACATTCCAAAATTTAGAATTTTGGGATGTTATAAACCTACCACCCTTAAAATTAATCTTGTCCTTGAGATTCGGAGAGGCTTGCAAGAAATAGGTTAGGGTAGGGGTCTTCAAAATCCATCGATTGTCTCCGGGGTCTCGGGTGCTACCACCCTTAGAAACATGGTTACAGTTCCATTAAAACTCATATACTCCATCCTTATTGTTGATAGTGGTAGTCTTCTCAGATCTTCAGGATAATTTCCTTCTCTGGGCTCTTCCTGTGGTGGCATAACCTTTTTCTTAATTCATGTGTCCATTTCATCTTGGTAAGGTTATTCCATGACTGGGTCTTCTTAGCTGACAGGTCTGGTGCCAATACTAAACAACTATCGATATCTCATGGTGGTCAACCATTTATGGTTTCTCCTGCAGGAAATGGGTCTGGGCTGAACCTCACCGTATGACCTACGATTGGTAACAACTGCCTTGTACAAGGGAAAAATACTTATACCATTCTAAGGTTTAAACAAGGTTTTGATCGTCGTCTCTCTACTATAGGTAAGTCACTCAGATTTACCATCCCGTATAGCAAGGTGAATAATAAGAGTAAGTCAGTATGGTGACCAATCCATCCCGCACTCAACTCATTACCTTGTATACGGTTTAGCGAATCTCGCATTCTAACACTCGGTCATCCTCATAAGCATTGGAGAATTTCTCTTGTCGACGAACCAAGTTCAGATAAATCCATGATTCTGCAAGCCAAACAAACATCTATCGTTCCTTAACAACTCTCAGGTTTTGCATAAACTCCTATAAAATCGTCTGTGGGTAAGGTCGTATCTTCTCTCCATGGTTTTTCCTTCAGCAAGAATATGCTTGATTCTTGGCAGGTCCTGGGGCCTGTGGGTTATGGCCCATCTTATCACTTGTAAACCTTGAACTCATCCTCGGGGCAACTGATCATTATTCCAACATCCAGTTTCCTAGCATTCTTAAATCCATCTCATTGTACTGTCTTCCTTCCTTCTATTTGTACCAAACTAACACGTGATTACTCCGACTCATCATAGAGTCACCATTGCTCCATACTTCCAACATCACATCTCCTTTATATCCAACAGTACTTCATCTCTTCATCCTCATGGGATGTCCCACATACCGAGATAAAAACTTATACTTATGAAGTTTATACTCCACTTCGTGGAATATCATTATCCTTTTCAGGGGTCAAATCTCCTCACAGGGTACTACCACCCTTAAAATGCTCCAATCTTCCATAGACCATATTTCTCATATCCTCAAAAATGGTCAAAATCTTTCTTCATAGGGTAACAACTCATAAAATCCAAATCAGTACCAAGGATGCAAACTTTATTGATTCTCCAACGATTACAATCTCTTGTTTTTCCATTAAATGCCTCAACTCCACACCTCAATATAAAAGAATTGTTCCCACTACTACTACTACATTTCTTTTGTTGCTAACTCAACTATTTAGCACAAGTCTCCTTCTTCTTGTAACAATCC
>NW_025233952.1:0-7546 GCF_018294505.1 Triticum aestivum | reverse complement strand
CCTCGCCGCCATCGCCGCGAGCCTCCCGCCGTACACGTCGAGCTCCTCGTCGTCCGCCATCTTCAGGCGGTCGAACTTGCCGCGCAGCGTCGCCAGCCTCTCCGCGCAGACCAGATCGGCGCCGATGAAACTCACCTTCAGGGAGTCCCATACCTCCCTAGCGGTGAGCTTCATCGATACCTCCAGCAACACGTCCTCTGGCAGCGCTCCGAGCAGCAACGCACTCGCCGTCTTGTCCTTCCGCGCGTTCACCGCCGCATCGCCCAGCGCCACCGCCTCCCACACGGTGTGTACGTCGAGGATGGCCTGCGCCTTGATCGCCCAGACGGTGTAGTTGTCCACCATGAGCATCGGCTTCTCCATCGACGCCGATCCGCCCGCGCCACTGCCGTGAAGAACCAACGCCATAGCCGTCGGCAAGTTGTTGAACCTGAATGTCTGATGCCAATTGGTTCTACAATGTGTTAGAGTTGATGGTGATGCTGAGGAGGAGGAGTAGTGATTATGAGTACTATGATGATGATGAGGAGGAGGAGCAAGAGAAGTTATTATTATAACTAGTGACCAAGTTGTTATATGATGTCTCATGGATGAAAATGATGATGATGATGAGTTGTTACATGATAATTATGTACTATGACGATAGGTTGTTAATGATATGATGATGATGATGATGATGATGATGATCATCATCATGAGTTATTATGTCATTGGGTGAAAGAACCATTGATTACTTTCAAGTGGATGGATCCAAAGTGACCATTGCACTTGAAACTAATCCACGGTTCATTCACCCAATGTTGTAATAACTCATTATGATGTAAAAACAATATCTAATTTGCTACTGTATGAAGACTTTTATAATGGCATATGAATACGACATAAAATAAAAAAGAAATGCGTAATAATAGTAGTAGCGCGGGTAGAGAAGCGCGCTGCTATTAACTACCAGTAGCACATTCTACCAGAAGCGATACTGCTAAGCAAGGTATAGCAGTAGCCCGGGCAAACACACGCTACTGCTACATTTTAGCTATAGCGCCGTATCAGTAGCGCGCTGCCCCGCGCTACTGCTATACCTAAAACCGGCGCTACTGCTAGGCTTTTCCCTAGTAGTGTAGATTTATGCTGGATAGCGGTCGATGTGTGGAGTAATAGTAGTAGATGTAAGCACGAGTCGGTCTACTAATCTTTGACGTGATGCCTATATAATAATCATTGTGTGGATATCGTCATAACTATTCAATTTTTTATCAATTGCTCAACTATAATTTATTTGGTAGCTACAAAGGATTCAATCTAAGAAATTTATGAAATTTACATTGATATAAACTAAGGTAGTGATCTAATCTATGAAACCAATTTAATCTTTGATCGACCGGGTGTCCCGCCCCCGGGAAGAGAAGATTAATCTCCCCGGGGACGGCACTACAGAAGCACTATAGGCCTTTTTGACGGTCCATCTTTCTGTCCCTGTGCATCCCATGCCTACTTGTTCGAAATGGTTCTTCCTTGCACGGAAATAAGGAGAGAACAACATCCATGATCATTTTTTATCTTCAAATAAACAACATCGATGATCTTCCCATGCGGGTCAAACTAGCTGGTATGACGTTAGACACCCTCGGAATGGTAACTTCCATGTTTGGGAGCTCATCACTCTTCCCATGTTCCCTCTTGTTTGACACTCTTCAACTAGAGATAGATAGTTTGAGGAGCTGTAGGCTAGTTGCCTAGAGATGCAATGCCTATGAAGGTGTGACGGACATCTAGACACAAGGTGGTGAAGAGTGTTTATGGACCATTACATGGGCATGAATATACTCACATGCACATCCTACTGCTTTATCCAGCCGGGGGTCCGCATGTCATCCTTAGCCATCCTCCATTAATACAACCTACTAGATGCAACTACCTTGTCCTACCCATTTTATTGTGTTCAACGACGACATTACTAGTTCCTTCATGCATTGTTTTACTAGTTTTTCCCCCATTTACCACAAATTTACTACAAGGCTTTTGTACATCCACCAACCAGATGTGCCTTTTTTCTTTTCTTCTACTAACTGTGAACAAGTTGGAACTAGTTCCCTAGCTCTTTTGATCTGATACTTTTTCTTCCATATGAAGGATAACATATGAGGTACATCGAGTTTCATGGCACACCCGCCTTGTTTAATTATTCTTAGTTTCCAAGAAACATAAATTTAACAATATTAGGCCAACTCGGTATAGTAACTAAGCCTAAAAGTCAAGTTCACAATTATGATAGAAAGTCTTCTCGGATCCCTTGCCTTAGACAATTGAAGTAACCAACATTTGTAATGGCCATCAGAACCAGTCCACTAGAAATAGGCATGTAGAAGCACATAACTGACTTGATAACCAATATTCTGCATAGAACCAAGGTAGTCGAATTCATTTTATATAAATAGACATTAATTATTTTTATAATTATATAGACATTACATTTTTCGGATATTATTCATCACAGAGAAAAAAATAGTGATGACCATATGGGCTATCAAAATGGGCTTTAACTGTTAGGCAAGGCACTTGGATGAGCCAACAGCAACTAGCTGCATTACAGTGTCCACGCCCGTACGGTGCTCAAAAGAAAATAAAAATGTCGTGCAAGTGCCGCAGCCTCTCTGTTTTCTCTTCACTTTCTCCTGCTTCAGATTCATTGCTCCCGCCCAGAAGAAAGGAGCGGCGACGCAGTTTTGCCTCCGACCTCAGCCTATTTCCGGTGACCTCGGGCTTCTTGACGTGAGCCCTGCTTCTTCCCACCCCTACTCAATTTGTCTCTTCTCTTATCTCATGGGAAACCCTAGCTAGCTCGCTTTGTATTGTTTGCTTGCTGTGGCAGTTGCCAGCGAGAGCTAAGGGTGGATATAGATGGTTCTACTACCATTTCCCAATGGCAACTAAGATCCAGTCGACCCCCACCCTTAACTCCTTCTCTCCCAAATTTCATTTCCTCAATATGTGTTGATGCATGTATGTTCTGTGCTCGTTGTTTTGCCAACCACCGAACCACGGTCCAGGAAAGCAGTACACCACACTGATCACTGATGTCCATTTGCATTCTTGTCTGTGGATGCCTATTTTCCAGGGTCATATCTGGGAAGAAATGGTGTGTGGATGGTAGGACATAGGAGAAGCATCCATAATCTCTAGAGGTTGTATCTATGGTGCTCGATGACGAAAACCTCCCCATCGGGATCCTTCTTCGCTACAGCTTCCCCACCACCCTTGTCTACGCCACCCTCCTCTCCAGGTGCTGGGTCCACCACGCATCGACCCCCCCCCCCCAAACTTTTTGTATAGATGATGTCGCAACACTGGAGCTCGCTGTTTTATTACACCACTTCTACGCCTACGAATAAGAGTACATGAGCATTCATGACTTCGATGAGTGGAGTATTTGTGACATCATCAAAGGCTTCTGGAATGGAAAATTCACAAACAGAGTCATGGTGGGCGTCCCATCTTCGTCTCCACACAACCAACTCAAGCCAAGCTAGTACTCCCTTTTTTGTGAACTCCTTTCGAAATAAAAAGGCCGTAGCTTGTTTTACCTTTGGTTATCAATAGATGACAACCACAGCGAGGGGGAGGAAAATTACCATCCGTAAATATACGCTTGAAAATGGTTTCTGGCACATGCATACCTCGGCTACACCAGAGCCCACAAAAAAGTGGACAATGAACCTCTGCTTGTCGAGAGTAAGGTCTATATGTGGAGGTTCATTGGGGGTGACATTCTTGTGTGGGTTTTGGTGGCCTCAAGTTTCTTCGCAATTTAGCTTCGAGAGGATTCGAGTATCTTGATAGAAACACCATGCTCTCCTGGCTGATGATCATGCAAGGTTTGCCTATTGGCCTTTAGATGATCTATATAATGCTCCTGTTGAGGCCAATTTGTTTTGCAATGTACATTGTTCCATGCGTTGTTTGGTATAATTGTGAATGGTTTACTATATGATTGATTCTTTGGGCCATTTTAAAAATACTACTATAGTGATACTAGATGTCTTGAAATCATTTATGTCCTGGGAAAAACATACAAATGTGTAAATAACATGTATAATAGCTAACGGTGTCTAGCCTCATTCTGAAATATTGTCACAAAACCATAATCAACACAAGCTCCTTGGAACAGTTCATGTAAGTTTAATTTTGTTGTCATATTACCACATTGCTTACCTACAACAAAAATCTCCTCTTCAAATACCGATAAACATACATACCAGCTCATTTAAATTTAATTTCACTTGCAAATTTTGTGTCTATATATTTACAAAAACCCTTCATTTAATGTTTCACGATTTTGTCTAATTTTTCATAGATTTGTACTAATTTTTCAGTGGTTTTGTCTTTTTGTACAGAGCTCCACGAATGTCATTTGATCACCACCCTTTGCAAGCCTCTCTAAAAATTGTTCATGATCGTTCCCACAGAGTTTCATGTTTTTAAAAATGTTCTGATATGTTTTTATGTGTGTCAAAAATGACATGTCAAACATTGTTTTATGTCCATGTCAAATCTATTGCCGAAAATTATGACATTTTTAATGAAACACAAATATCAATGGCAAAATCTGCATGGTTTTGCGTAAAAAAAAGCAATTTTTTCTATGATCCATGTACTTTGCCATGCCAACGAACTTTCAGAAAATGCAATGGCAAACACATGGTAATTAACATGGCATGATTTTTTTTACAAAAGGCCCAAAAGAAAAAGGCATGTTAATTTGCAACAGTACATGGTGGCAGAAATATGCATTACATTTGCAAAATGTATTTTTACTACACGTTCAAAATATGTCATGGGAACAATCTGCACCGAGATATGGGAAAGACACTATGAAAAGTTGCCATCATGGCGACGTATGATTTCAATTTGTCATGGCAAAACATATGTAAAATTAACAAAAATAAAAATATGCTGCTAGTTGCCAAGGCAACACATGGTGGCAAAAAAGAGATACCATAGTCCATAGAAAGATATTTTTCCATGTTGCAAAAAAGAAGGAAATTTTCCGTGGTCCATATAGTAAAAGTGTTATGATCGACAAATTAGATTAGCCACGCTAAAATGAACTTAAATTGCCATGGTCATGTAAAAAGGTAATTTTTGCCATGCAACAAAAAAGAAGGAAAATTTCACATAGTAAAGGTGCCATGATCGACAAACTACATTTAGCCATGCTAAATGAAATTAAATTGCCATGGTTCCATAAAAGGTAATTTGTTGCCATGATGCAAAATAATTTCTATATTTCAGAAAGACAATGTCATGGAAAATGCATCTTATGTTGCAATGATATCACATTTGTAGTTGCCATGTCAAAAACCAATTTTCAAAGAAGCAATGGAATTAATGGGCCAAGTTCCATATTTTATAAAACTCAATTGCTATTAAAAAATGCAAATCAAAGAAATAAAAGAAAAAAAATAAAAATAAAAGAAAGAGCTCTTTTCCTGTGAGCACTTTCCCTGTGGACTAAAATAAAAGAAAAGAAAGAGCTCACCTCATTGGGCTCTAGTCCACAGGGACAGGCCCAGCCGGCCCAGCCCACCTCCCTCGGTCGATTTTGACCTCCAGCTACAGGGTGCCGACCGAGGGCTCGTGCTCGCGCTCATCCCCGATGGGCTACCTCGCCGGTCCTACCGCTACAGCACTACTGGAGGGGATACAATCGCCACCGCGCCCCCTCGGGCGACCTCGCACTGAGTTGGAAGCCACCGGACGCCGTCCCCAACCCATATATCTACCTTGGTCACCGGGGATCGCCGACGCCACGCCGTCTGCTCTAAGCCTCCCCCAAGCCCACTTTATACCACTACAGGTTTGTAGTAGGCTCCGACTTGCTTCGCCTCTCTTCCCACCATCGATTGCGAGATGTAGCTAGGTCCGTCGCCTTGGCCGAGCGCAACACCGCCCAAGCTCGTCGCCGGCCGTGCTATGGTGACCCTCTGGTCATGTTCGTGCCCCCACTCGCGTCATCGTCGCCCGTAGACATGTTCTAGCGTGTTATCCCGCTCGGATGCGAGCTCCTACGCACGCGCCACCGTCGTTACGGGTCACCGCCGGCCATGGCAAATTCACTAGCCATTTTTGCCATGATAAAAATTGTTTACCATTCTGCCAAAAAAATTGCCATTGTCTTAAAGTGAAAATATGGTGGCACATAAAGCGAATTAGCCATGGTCCATAATGAAAATTGCCATTGGCAATAAAGTGAATTTGCCATGGGATACCTTGTGAATTTTCCATGGCAAATTCGCCATGGAAGATTCACTAACAATTTTGCCATGGTAAAAGAAATCTGTTTGTCCTCTAGATGATGGCAAAACTCAAACAAGGGTTGGTGTATTACGAATTAGGAGGGAACTAACCATGGAAAAACACATCATGTCTTTTCGCAATGGCAAAACAGATATTATAGTAACCATGACAAACACATCTAAAGTGTCCGTACCAAAAATGTATTACAAAAAAGCAGAGAATTGCCGCACTAAGACCCCAAAGTTTCCATGGTAACAAAAATATTCAGCAAAACCAAACACTCTACATCTCTGGCACATTTGTGTCAAAAAAGAAATATCCAACACATTACTCGCGTTTTTCTGGCAAATACAACACGTTCCGTCTATAAGCATACTACAGTACATTCAAGCAAAATCATAGTAAGGCAGATCAGCTATTCGTCAACAGTTCCTCAAAACGAAAAAGAAGACTGTAGGTAACAACACGGCAATACTACCATTGCACCAGGAACCAAGCCAGACAGATGACCAACGGCCATGCATCACTCAACTAGAAGCATAGATTCCAACTAAAAAGGAAAAAGAAACTAGATTACATGTCTTCTTAAAGGTAATTATCAACCAGGAAACTATTTAGCAGCTCGCAAATGACATAGAAAACACATTCTCCAGTACTCTATATGGACATAACATAACACCCCCCATCCGATCTGGTACTACAAAAAATGCAATTAACTTTTGTGGTGCACTTGAAACAAGAATGGAAAAAAGTGACCTAGAATATTGCTGGTTTTGGATCCTTTGACTTCTACAACAGTTCCTTCTACCAGGTACAACAGATAGGTCGTGAACAGATCTGAAGTTCAAGAAAAAAAATCACTACCGATCCCCCTTGTCACCGCTGGCATACACTGTTCTTCACACGCGCTAATTCTATTTCAAGCCAAACAGAAGAACCAATGCTCGTGATGCGATCATCATCACTTATAATATAAAGGGGAAGGACAACTCTAATTTATTTTAACTTAAATTTTTGCTGCATTATAATATAAAATAACAAGTGTTGACCAGTATTACATTAACTAAATGAACTTTAGTTTTATTTGCTAATTGATATAAGCATGGCAACGACAGAGCCTCACTGATCCAGTGGCTCTTTTTCCTCAGCATGAGGTACACAGTAGCTAGCCCCTTAGGACGACAGAGCCTCACTGATCCAGTGGCCCTTTATCCTCAGCATGAGGTACACAATGTTGGCGAGCGCTTTCAAC
>NW_025233951.1:0-7546 GCF_018294505.1 Triticum aestivum | reverse complement strand
GCGCTTTCTTATGAAAAGCGCTACTACTAAGCTCCTGTGTATAAGCATTTCCCTAGTAGTGGGCGGAGCGACAATGAGGGAGACGGCGGGCTGTCGTCAGCAAGGCTGCGGATGGAGATCGTTGACGGGAGTGGCGGTGCGGT
Source organism: Triticum aestivum (assembly GCF_018294505.1). Classification (NCBI taxonomy): domain Eukaryota; kingdom Viridiplantae; phylum Streptophyta; class Magnoliopsida; order Poales; family Poaceae; genus Triticum; species Triticum aestivum. The sequence continues at coordinate 7,403 of NW_025233951.1, read as the reverse complement.
GTCGGAAATTTGTCAAGATCGTCATCCAGGAGTTAGAGTCAACGAATCGTGCAGGTTAGCACGGTCGTTTGGTCAGTCGTCGTTGTGGCAGCATCGTCATGTTCAAGTGCTCGTCTCTGTGAGGAGGCGTTGAAGATCAACTATGCTTAGGTTGTCTGTATGTCTCGATGAGAGGGTCAAGTTCAAGTATATGGGGCGGTAAACCAGTGAAGGTGAGTCTCTTCAATGAGATCATGTCTCTAAATGGGGCTGGAGTGAGCGGTGTAGTCCACGTGGTGGTGTGATCCACAAGGATTTGGCATGTATCTCACTAGGGTGCCGGGTGGTGTATTCCACAGGTTACTAGCGAGGCTGGATAGTCAAAAGCATATTTGAGGTGATCAATAAATTCGTCAAGTTAAAATTGGGAGAGATTGTTGCTATCAATGAAGCCTATCAACTTAACTTGTCGTGGTGTGAGCGGATGAGTCGACAGGGGATGGATCGTCCATGAGTCAAGATCGGAGGAGCATCGAAGACCAGAGTCAAGGTTAGGGAGAGAATGTCAGAAATAATCTTGAGTTAGTAGTACTTTATTTATGTCCAAGTAGTAGTCTGATTAAGGTGGCCGTGTGTGCTTTGGCTAACCAGGATTAGTTGCACGTGGGTTAGTAGCATGCATGGACCTGTGCGTGAGGACTTGGGTCCTTACCTTGTAGGTCTAGAACTAGCAAACATGCCCGTGCGTTGCACCGGAGAAAAACAACGACACTTCTCTAGCCCAATGGCTCAAGACCATATTTTGTTGAATCGCCGAGATATTCTCACTCTTCCTCTATTGCTAAGACATTCCTGGAAGTATCAGTCATGTAATGTATTTTATCAACAGCCTTGAACAAAAAAGGTGCATGTCTGTGATAGATTGAGATATTGGAGAAATAATTGTTGTATTGATTGGGGCCTCAAGGGCTGTTTATATAGATTACAAAGCTTGGGCTCCAAGACTAGACTAATAGAGATAGATTACAATACGAATAGGTTTATACTCTAAGATCCCCCCGCAGTCTCAACGTCTGGTGAAACAATGTTGAGACTGGAGCGTATGTCGGTGAACGATGTAGTCGGGAGTCCTTTGGTAAAAATGTCAGCAAATTGGGCACTTGTAGGAACATGAAAAACGCGAACCTCGCCAAGAGCCACCTTTTCACGAACAAAGTGAATGTCAATCTCAATGTGCTTCGTGCGACGATGTTGAACTGGATTGGAAGCCATGTAGACTTCAGAGATGTTATCACAGTAAACAATAGTAGCACGTGGGAGCGGACGATGAAGTTCAACGAGAAGCTGCCGTAGCCACACCGCCTCGGCCACAGCGTGAGCAACCGCCCTATACTCAGCCTCAGCAGAAGACCTGGAAACTGTTACATGCCTTTTAGAACACCAAGAAACAAGATTATCACCCAAATAAACACAAAATCTGGATGTAGATCGTCGAGTATCTGGGCAACCTGCCCAATCTGCATCAGAATAAACTGTCAAGCTTGTAGGTGAAGAAGAATTAATAAGGAGACCGTGATCAAGAGTGCCTTTTAAATAGCGGAGAATGCGTCTGACATGAGCCAGATGAGGAGCACAAGGATCATGCATAAAGAGACAGGCTTGCTGAACAGAATAGGAGATTTCAGGACGAGTAAGAGTGGCATATTGAAGAGCGCCAGTGATGCTACGATATAAAGTGGGATCAGAAAGAGGATCACCATCAGCCGACAGTTTAGCACCAACGTCGGCTGGAGTACGAGAGGGTTGACAATCAGACATACCAGAACGAGAAAGCAAGTCCAAAATGTATGATCGTTGAGAAAGAAAGAGTGAAGATTTTATGCGAGAAACATGAATACCTAGAAAATGATGAAGAGGACCAAGATCAGTCATGGAAAACTCCCGATTGAGAGAAGAGATGGTATGTTGAAGAAAAGAATCAGAACTAGCCGTGAGAATGATATCATCAACATAAAGTAAGAGGTAGGCAGTGTGAGTAGGAGACTGATAAACAAAGAGAGAAGAATCGGATTTGGAGGGAATAAAGCCTATGGTTTGAATAAAAGTAGCAAGCATTGAAACCATGCACGAGGAGCTTGTTTAAGGCCATAAAGAGATTTGTTGAGGAAACAAACAAAATTTGGAGAGGAGGGATTCTCAAAACCAGAGGGTTGCTGACAATAAACAGTTTCATTGAGAGTGCCATGAAGAAAAGCATTTTTAACATCAAGTTGATGAATAGGCCAGGAAGAGGAAACAGCAAGACTAAGAACAACACGAATAGTGCTTGGTTTAACAACAGGAGAAAAAGTCTCATCAAAGTCAATACCATGCTACTGGGAGAAACCACGACACACCCAACGAGCTTTGTAACAAGCGAGAGTGCCATCGGAATGAAATTTATGACGAAAAACCCATTTGCCAGAAACAATGTTAACACTAGGAGGTTTGGGAACAAGAGTCCATGTATTATTTTGCTGAAGAGCTTCAAATTCATCGCGCATAGCGGAAAGCCAGAGAGGGTCAAGAAGAGCTCGCTTATAACTGGTAGGAATAGGAGAGATGGTTGGGGTGGCGGTTAGATTGAGACGTTTGGTGGGGAGAAGAAATCCTCGTTTTCCACGGGTGCACATGACATGATCATTGATGGGCGGTGGTATAAGAACGGCATTGGGTGGCAGTGGGTTTTCGGTTGAAGAAGACGGTGAGGAAGAAGAATTAGAGGTGGTGGGTGTCGAGGTGGTTGCCGTGGTAGGATGTGGGGAGGGGAAAACGGCTGGGGTAGAGGATGCAGTCGTGGGAGATGTGGGGGACGGGGCAGGAGGGTGGCTGACTATGGGCGACTCCGGCTGAGAGACGGAACAAGATTCCATGGCAGCAGAGATGACTGAAGGACGAACTAGAGAAGGGGCTTTGGTGCTGGCGGATTGTGGTGGAATTGGTGTTGTGGTTGTAGTGACAGAAAAAGGAAAAGTATTTTCATCGAATGTGACATGACGAGAGAGAATGATACGACCAGAAGATGGATCGAAACAACGATATCCTTTGTGATCATCAGAAAGACCTAGGTGAATGCAAGGTAGTGAGCGTGGTTCTAGTTTGTTGGAGGCGGTAGAGGCGATGTTGGGAAAGCATAGACAGCCAAAAACACGCAGAAAAGAATAGTCAGGGTGGGAGAGAAAAAGAGATTGGAAAGGCGAATAAAAAGGGCAAGTTTTAGTTGGTCGAATATTAAGAAGTAGTGTGGCGGTGCGAAGGGCTTCAACCCAAAAACGGGAAGGAAGAGAAGCTTGTAAAAGCAAAGTGCGAAGAACATCATTAATAGAGCGAAGACAGTGTTCAGCTTTACCATTTTGAGAAGATGTATAAGGGCATGAAAAACGAAGAAGAATGCCTTGAGAGAGAAAGAAGGTGCGGTTTTGGGTGTTATCAAATTCATGACCGTTATCACATTGAATAAATCGAATTGGCAAGCCAAAGTGTGTGATTACATATTGTCGAAAGTTGAGAAAGATTGCAGGTACATCAGATTTAGCGCGAAGAGGAAAAGTCCAAGTATAGTGAGAATAATCATCCAAGATCACAAGATAATATTTATAACCACAAACACTAGGGACTGGAGAGGTCCATAAATAACAGTGAAGTAACTCAAAAGGGAAAGTACTAATGGTAGTAAAGGTTCCAAAAGGTAATCTAACATGTTTGCCGCATTGACATGCATTACAGAGAGAGGGATTATGAGGAGTGCTAGAACAAGGGATACAAAATTCTTGGAGTAAAGACGTCAAAGTGTTTTTGCTGGGGTGACCGAGACGACGATGCCATAGATCAACGGATGCGAGCATGGCACGAGGGGTGGATGTGGGCGCGCCATGAAGAGGATAAAGATCGCCCGTGCTATTGTACCGAGCGAGGACCTCCCCCGTTGTCAGATCCTTCACAGACAAACCAAAAGGGTCAAAGGCCAGGATAACTTTGTTGTCAATGCAAAATTGTCTAACAAAAATAAGATTTTTGATGATGGAAGGAACCAAAAGAATATTGCGTAGAAGAAAATTGGCATGAGAGGAAGGGATGTAAGAGTGACCGGTGCATGAAACAGGGATGGTGGAGCCATCGCCAATGGTGATAGTGGAAAAGGCAGAAGGAAAACAAGCTGACAATAAATTCATATTTGAAGACATATGCATTGATGCACCAGAATCGAAAATCCAATCCGTACCTGTGTCGTTGAGGACAAAATTGTTCATGGCGTTGATGAAGGAGGCTTGCTCCCAAGCTGGCTGTTGGGGAGAAGCAGAGGGGCCAGGAGCTTGCATGTTGACGTAGGGGATAGCGGATGGGTAGTATGCGATTGGGGCCTGCATGTTGCCGTAGAAGGCCGGCATGGTGTTGTAGGGCGATGGCGGTCCTGGCGTGCTGGTAGGCGGAGTAGGAGTGGCGGTGTAGACGTGTGCCGGCGACCTGGGTCCAAGGAGTCCCGGAGAGCCGGTGGCTGGACGAAGACCGGGGCTCCATGTGCCCGTGTACGCAGGAGGGGCACCATACGGCGAGGGGGCCGACCATGGCATCGACCAAGCCTGGACGAGGCCAGTCCAAGGATCATGCTGAGGAGGCCATGGCGACGGAGCTGGTGGCGCGGGAGTGGTGGATGACGAGGCTGGTGCAGGTCCGGCAGGGCGAGATGCAGGAGGCTGGTAGACGGGATTCTTCCCCTTGTAGTTGGGGCTCGGGCGCCAGCCTGGTGGTGGTGTTGAGGCCGCGGCATCCACAACAGGAGTTGGAGGGGCGGTCGGTAGCCGCGGCATCCCAGGCGTGCGAGCTGCAGAAGAGGGCGCGGCAGCATGAAACACCTGCGGCGCCCGTTGCGCCTTGCGAGCCTGGTTCTTCTCTTCTTGCTGGAGGATCGAGCGGACCTCCTTGAAGGTGGGGTATGGCTTGAGCATGGGGATGAAGGACTGCTGCTTCTCGAATTGATCGCCGAGACCTTGGAGAAGGGCGTTGATGAGAGTGCGATCCTCGACGTGATCGCCAAGTTCACGGAGTTCATCGCCGATAGCCTTGATTCGCTGGCAGAAGATGGAGACTGGGACATCTCCCTGCATGGTTGTGCGTAGCTCGGTGTTGAGCGCGTTGATTCGCGCGTCGGAGTTGTCCTGAAACAGCTGTTGAAGGGAAGCCCAGAGATCGGCGGCGGTGGCGTCATCGTCGGAGACCAGATTGAAAAGCTCCGCGGAGATGCGTGTGTAAATCCACTGGATGATGGCGAGATCATCTTTCACCCAGCGAGGATCAGCGGGCTGTGGCGGGGAGGAGGGATCAGTGTGGTGGCGTAGGCCGCAGCACCCGAGATGGATGATGAAGAGGTGGCGCCAATGGTAGTAGTTGTGGATGCCGAGGTCTAATGAGATTGGTATGAAGGGAGAGACGTCGGCAATGGTGTCGGCTAGGGAGAACATAGGGTTTGGAGGGGGAGGTGTTTGGGTGGTTGTAGAGGAGGAGGTAGAGGGCGGGACACCGGCGGCGCGGAACTCGGCCATGGAGAAGAGGGGCCGAGTCGGCCGGGGCGGCGGCGCGGGTGGCGGTGTCATACCAGGTGCGGAAAACCTAGGCGTCGGATACCATGATAGATTGAGATATTGGAGAAATAATTGTTGTATTGATTGGGGCCTCAAGAGCTGTTTATATAGATTACAAAGATTGGGCTCCAAAACTAGACTAATAGAGATAGATTACAATACGAATAGGTTTATACTCTAAGAGTCTGAAGTGCTACACTTCAATCAGGAAAGCATGGAACAACTGAACACGATGCATTGGTTTTGTGTAGATGTCGATTACAGTATATTTTTCGCCCACACAGACATGTGCATCCTTCAGAGAGAAAAAAGAAGCTATATTCACATGGCACTGCTCATAAACTACATGTTCGTTGTCATTGTACATAATTAGTTCAGTTCAATATCTAAATTACCTTCCCAGTTAATATGCCAAGTGTAAGGAGCCATTACGTCATCAGTTGATATATTATTGAGATCCTAAATCATGAGAATTGTACACATGTATGTACACAGATAAGAAATTAAGGTTTAATTAGTAAGTTGGGAAATGCCCGTTATTGATTACAGAGTTCCTTCTAACCATGCTTGCACGACATACCTACATAGCTTAAAGTACAACTCAATTTTCTTTGATACAGAAGGAAGCATAATAATCGGATTTGCACGTAGCATATCAAAACTATTTTTTTTCCTTTGAAGAGTTCACAAAGAAGATTACCCTAGTTATATCAGGTCAGTTGAATATCATTTGCTAAGCGTAATAATATAGCAACGTCTCATACTATGGTAATTTACTTTTATAGATGTGGTGTCCGGGTCCTGTTCCGAGTAAGTCTAGGAAACTTGGGTCGATTGGTTCAGCATATGTATATGCACGACCGGTTGGCTGAGATTTGTAACGTGGTCAAGAAAAAGGAGAAAACAGAAAAGAAACAAAAAAGAAGGGGCGAGACTTGCACAAAGCCATTATTTTTATTTTTATTTTTATTTTTACAATCTGAACATGTGCCTCTGTTAAGTTGAACTGTTTGTGTGCTTCCAGGTGTTATCAATCAGACCAGTGAGGAGCTCAAGAAATGGGGGAACATTTGAGGTTTATAGAAGCACTATCTATCTATTTATCACCAACGAAGAAGACTTATACTATACATATACAGAAATTTCGTCGACTTCTCCTAATCTCTGCTCATGTCACTCGGGTGTCTTGAAACTTTCTTGGGGAAGACACTCCGGCGATGGTAAAATGGGGACCATGTGTTAGGAACCAGAGTTTTAAGTAGCAAGAAGAAGCAGAGTCAGAGATGGAGTCGCAGCCCAGGGTGATGTCATACCCAAAGTTAACTGAAGAAGAAGAAGAAGCAGAGAAGGAGGATTATTCAGAAACTGCAGCCATCAGAAAGACCGGGTCGCAAGCAGGAGATTCCAGACGTCCACGGCCTAGCCCAGGCAAAAGCATCAAACCATTGAGTTGTTTCCTCTTGATTTGAGCTAGCCGTTTCCCTGTTTCCCAAATTACAAAAACGGTGCTACTATTTCTCCACAATTATTTTAACATGATTAACTTTAAAAGGTAACCTAAATGCCCCAAAACAACAGCAAATTAAGAGAAACCCTGAAACTAAAAATGGTAATCACAAGCCACCACCATCTGTTAAGGATGATGGATGAGTTACGAAAAAGGGTTTTCCTGCTTTATATTACAAAGTAACCAACATTGGTACAACCAACGATAGTTGCTGGGACGGAAACAGCACAGTCACGCCCAAAAGAAACGAAAAAGAAAACAAAAAGAAACAAATGCGAACAGCGACGGATCAACGAAAA
>NW_025233950.1:6684-7547 GCF_018294505.1 Triticum aestivum | reverse complement strand
CCTTTTCAGAGTTCATTTGAAATGCTTTTCAATTTTAGGGTCTTATAGCTCAAAATAATTAGTAAATGCATGAAAAATAACAAATGAAGTCAGAATGGATTGACAAATGATGATGTGGCTTTGAATGGTGCATTTTGAACACACAAAAAGTCAGGAGTTCAAATAAGTTTTAAAAAATGAAATCCCTTTGTAACAGACGAGTTTCCGGATGAAATCCTGATACTTTGAAAGAGATTGTCCGTTTTGTACACGAAGTGCATCCAGTTTTTGCCGTAACCCTCTCAACTTTCTTGCACATGCTATGTGGATGAAATCATGATATCATGCCAACTTTCAACCTTTTCAGAGTTCATTTGAAATGCTTTTCAATTTTAGGGTCTTATAGCTCAAAATAATTAGTAAATGCATGAAAAATAACAAATGAAGTCTGAAAGGATTGAAAAATGATGATGTGGCTTTGAATGGTGCATTTTGAACACACAAAAAGTCAGGAGATCAAATAAAGTTTAAAAAATGAAATCCCTTTGTAAGAGACGAGTTTCCGGATGAAATCCTGATACTTTGAAAGAGATTGTCCGTTTTGTACACAAAGTGCATCCAGTTTTTTCCGTAACCCTCTCAACTTTCTTGCACATGCTATGTGGATGAAATCATGATATCATGCCAACTTTCAACCTTTTCAGAGTTCATTTGAAATGCTTTTCAATTTTACGGTCTTATAGCTCAAAATAATTAGTAAATGCATGAAAAATAACAAATGAAGTCAGAAAGGATTGACAAATGATGATGTGGCTTTGAATGGTGCATTTTGAACACACAAAAAGTCAGGAGTTCAAATAAGTTTTAAAAAATGAAATCCCTTT
>NW_025233950.1:5650-6615 GCF_018294505.1 Triticum aestivum | reverse complement strand
CGTTTTGTACACGAAGTGCATCCAGTTTTTGCCGTAACCCTCTCAACTTTCTTGCACATGCTATGTGGATGAAATCATGATATCATGACAACTTTCAACCTTTTCAGAGTTCATTTGAAATGCTTTTCAATTTTAGGGTCTTATAGCTCAAAATAATTAGTAAATGCATGAAAAATAACAAATGAAGTCAGAAAGGATTGAAAAATGATGATGTGGCTTTGAATGGTGCATTTTGAACACACAAAAAGTCAGGAGTTCAAATAAGTTTTAAAAAATGAAATCCCTTTGTAACTGACGAGTTTCAAGATGAAATCCTGATACTTTGAAAGAGATTCTCCGTTTTGTGCACAAAGTGCATCCAGTTTTTGCCGTAACCCTCTCAACTTTCTTGCACATGCTATGTGGATGTAATGATGATATCATGCCAACTTTTAACCTTTTCAGAGTTCATTTGAAATGCTTTTCAATTTTAGGGTCTTATAGCTCAAAATAATTAGTAAATGCATGAAAAATAACAAATGAAGTCAGAATGGATTGACAAATGATGATGTGGCTTTGAATGGTGCATTTTGAACACACAAAAAGTCAGGAGTTCAAATAAGTTTTAAAAAATGAAATCCCTTTGTAACAGACGAGTTTCCGGATGAAATCCTGATACTTTGAAAAAGATTGTCCGTTTTGTACACGAAGTGCATCCAGTTTTTGCCGTAACCCTGTCAACTTTCTTGCACATGCTATGTGGATGAAATCATGATATCATGCCAACTTTCAACCTTTTCAGAGTTCATTTGAAATGCTTTTCAATTTTAGGGTCTTATAGCTCAAAATAATTAGTAAATGCATGAAAAATAACAAATGAAGTCAGAAAGGATTGACAAATGATGATGTGGCTTTGAATGGTGCATTTTGAACACACAAAAAGTCAGGAGTTCAAATAAGTTTAAAAAAATGAAATCCCTTTGTAA
>NW_025233950.1:1153-5640 GCF_018294505.1 Triticum aestivum | reverse complement strand
ATGCTATGTGGATGAAATGATGATATCATGCCAACTTTCAACCTTTTCAGAGTTCATTTGAAATGCTTTTCAATTTTAGGGTCTTATAGCTCAAAATAATTAGTAAATGTATGAAAAATAACAAATGAAGTCAGAAAGGATTGACAAATGATGATGTGGCTTTGAATGGTGCATTTTGAACACACAAAAAGTCAGGAGTTCAAATAAGTTTTAAAAAATGAAATCCCTTTGTAACAGACGAGTTTCCGGATGAAATCCTGATACTTTGAAAGAGATTGTCCATTTTGTACACGAAGTGCATCCAGTTTTTGCCGTAACCCTCTCAACTTTCTTGCACACGCTATGTGGATGAAATGATGATATCATGCCAACTTTCAACCTTTTCAGAGTTCATTTGAAATGCTTTTCAATTTTAGGGTCTTATAGCTCAAAATAATTAGTAAATGCATGAAAAATAACAAATGAAGTCAGAAAGGATTGAAAAATGATGATGTCGCTTTGAATGGTGCATTTTGAACACACAAAAAGTCAGGAGTTCAAATTATGATATCATGCCAACTTTCAACCTTTTCAGAGTTCATTTGAAATGCTTTTCAATTTTAAGGTCTTATAGCTCAAAATAATTAGTAAATGCATGAAAAATAACAAATGAAGTCAGAAAGGATTGACAAATGATGATGTGGCTTTGAATGGTGCATTTTGAACACACAAAAAGTCAGGAGTTCAAATAAGTTTAAAAAAATGAAATCCCTTTGTAAGAGACGAGTTTCCGGATGAAATCCTGATACTTTGAAAGAGATTGTCCGTTTTGTACATGAAGTGCATCCAGTTTTTGCCATAACCCTCTCAACTTTCTTGCACATGCTATGTGGATGAAATGATGATATCATGCCAACTTTCAACCTTTTCAGAGTTCATTTGAAATGCTTTTCAATTTTAGGGTCTTATAGCTCAAAATAATTAGTAAATGCATGAAAAATAACAAATGAAGTCAGAAAGGATTGACAAATGATGATGTGGCTTTGAATGGTGCATTTTGAACACACAAAAAGTCAGGAGTTCAAATAAGTTTTAAAAAATGAAATCCCTTTGTAACAGACGAGTTTCCGGATGAAATCCTGATACTTTGAAAGAGATTGTCCGTTTTGTACACGAAGTGCATCCAGTTTTTGCCGTAACCCTCTCAACTTTCTTGCATGCTATGTGGATGAAATCATGATATCATGCCAACTTTCAAACTTTTCAGAGTTCATTTGAAATGCTTTTCAATTTTAGGGTCTTATAGCTCAAAATAATTAGTAAATGCATGAAAAATAACAAATGAAGTCAGAAAGGATTGACAAATGATGATGTGGCTTTGAATGGTGCATTTTGAACACACAAAAAGTCAGGAGATCAAAGAAAGTTTAAAAAATGAAATCCCTTTGTAAGAGACGAGTTTCCGGATGAAATCCTGATACTTTGAAAGAGATTGTCCGTTTTGTACACGAAGTGCATCCAGTTTTTGCCGTAACCCTCTCAACTTTCTTGCACATGCTATGTGGATGAAATCATGATATCATGCCAACTTTCAACCTTTTCAGAGTTCATTTGAAATGCTTTTCAATTTTAGGGTCTTATAGCTCAAAATAATTAGTAAATGCATGAAAAATAACAAATGAAGTCAGAAAGGATTGACAAATGATGATGTGGCTTTGAATGGTGCATTTTGAACACACAAAAAGTCTGGAGTTCAAATAAGTTTTAAAAAATGAAATCCCTTTGTAAGAGACGAGTTTCCGGATGAAATCCTGATACTTTGAAAGAGATTGTCCGTTTTGTACACGAAGTGCATCCAGTTTTTGCCGTAACCCTCTCAACTTTCTTGCACATGCTATGTGGTTGAAATGATGATATCATGCCAACTTTCAACCTTTTCAGAGTTCATTTGAAATGCTTTTCAATTTTAGGGTCTTATAGCTCAAAATAATTAGTAAATGCATGAAAAATAACAAATGAAGTCAGAAAGGATTGAAAAATGATGATGTGGCTTTGAATGGTGCATTTTGAACACACAAAAAGTCAGGAGTTCAAATAAGTTTTAAAAAATGAAATCCCTTTGTAACTGACGAGTTTCAAGATGAAATCCTGATACTTTGAAAGAGATTCTCCGTTTTGTGCACGAAGTGCATCCAGTTTTTGCCGTAACCCTCTCAACTTTCTTGCACATGCTATGTGGATGTAATGATGATATCATGCCAACTTTTAACCTTTTCAGAGTTCATTTGAAATGCTTTTCAATTTTAGGGTCTTATAGCTCAAAATAATTAGTAAATGCATGAAAAATAACAAATGAAGTCAGAATGGATTGACAAATGATGATGTGGCTTTGAATGGTGCATTTTGAACACACAAAAAGTCAGGAGTTCAAATAAGTTTTAAAAAATGAAATCCCTTTGTAACAGACGAGTTTCCGGATGAAATCCTGATACTTTGAAAGAGATTGTCCGTTTTGTACACGAAGTGCATCCAGTTTTTGCCGTAACCCTCTCAACTTTCTTGCACATGCTATGTGGATGAAATCATGATATCATGCCAACTTTCAACCTTTTCAGAGTTCATTTGAAATGCTTTTCAATTTTAGGGTCTTATAGCTCAAAATAATTAGTAAATGCATGAAAAATAACAAATGAAGTCAGAAAGGATTGACAAATGATGATGTGGCTTTGAATGGTGCATTTTGAACACACAAAAAGTCAGGAGTTCAAATAAGTTTTAAAAAATGAAATCCCTTTGTAACAGACGAGTTTCCGGATGAAATCCTGATACTTTGAAAGAGATTGTCTGTTTTGTACACGAAGTGCATCCAGTTTTTGCCGTAACCCTCTCAACTTTCTTGCACATGCTATGTGGATGAAATGATGATATCATGCCAACTTTCAACCTTTTCAGAGTTCATTTGAAATGCTTTTCAATTTTAGGGTCTTATAGCTCAAAATAATTAGTAAATGCATGAAAAATAACAAATGAAGTCAGAAAGGATTGAAAAATGATGATGTGGCTTTGAATGGTGCATTTTGAACACACAAAAAATCAGGAGATCAAATAAGGTTTCAAAAATGAAATCCCTTTGTAACAGACGAGTTTCCGGATGAAATCCTGATACTTTGAAAGAGATTGTCCGTTTTGTACACAAAGTGCATCCAGTTTTTGTCGTAACCCTCTCAACTTTCTTGCACATGCTATGTGGATGAAATGATGATATCATGCCAACTTTCAACCTTTTCAGAGTTCATTTGAAATGCTTTTCAATTTTAGGGTCTTATAGCTCAAAATAATTAGTAAATGCATGAAAAATAACAAATGAAGTCAGAAAGGATTGAAAAATGATGATGTGGCTTTGAATGGTGCATTTTGAACACACAAAAAGTCGGAGTTCAAATAAGGTTTAAAAAATGAAATCCCTTTGTAACAGACGAGTTTCCGGATGAAATCCTGATACTTTGAAAGAGATTGTCCGTTTTGTACACGAAGTGCATCCAGTTTTTGCCGTAACCCTCTCAACTTTCTTGCACATGCTATGTGGATGAAATGATGATATCATGCCAACTTTCAACCTTTTCAGAGTTCATTTGAAATGCTTTTCAATTTTAGGGTCTTATAGCTCAAAATAATTAGTAAATGCATGAAAAATAACAAATGAAGTCAGAAAGGATTGAAAAATGATGATGTGGCTTTGAATGGTGCATTTTGAACACACAAAAAGTCAGGAGATCAAATAAAGTTTAAAAAATGAAATCCCTTTGTAAGAGACGAGTTTCCGGATGAAATCCTGATACTTTGAAAGAGATTCTCCGTTTTGTACACGAAGTGCATCCAGTTTTTGCCGTAACCCTCTCAACTTTCTTGCACATGCTATGTGGATGTAATGATGATAGCATGCAAACTTTCAACCTTTTCAGAGTTCATTTGAAATGCTTTTCAATTTTAGGGTCTTATAGCTCAAAATAATTAGTAAATGCATGAAAAATAACAAATGAAGTCAGAAAGGATTGACAAATGATGATTTGGCTTTGAATGGTGCATTTTGAACACACAAAAAGTCAGGAGTTCATATAAGTTTTAAAAAATGAAATCCCTTTGTAACAGACGAGTTTCCGGATGAAATCCTGATACTTTGAAAGAGATTGTCCGTTTTGTACACAAAGTGTATCCAGTTTTTGCCGTAACCCTCTCAACTTTCTTGCACATGCTATGTGGATGAAATCATGATATCATGCCAACTTTCAACCTTTTCAGAGTTCATTTGAAATGCTTTTCAATTTTAGGGTCTTATAGCTCAAAATAATTAGTAAATGCATGAAAAATAACAAATGAAGTCAGAAAGGATTGACAAATGATGATGTGGCTTTGAATGGTGCATTTTGAACACACAAAAAGTCAGGAGTTCATATAAGTTTTAAAAAATGAAATCCCTTTCTTACAGACGAGTTTCCGGATGAAATCCT
>NW_025233950.1:573-1143 GCF_018294505.1 Triticum aestivum | reverse complement strand
AAGGATTGACAAATGATGATGTGGCTTTGAATGGTGCACTTTGAACACACAAAAAGTCAGGAGTTCAAATAAGTTTTTAAAAATGAAATGCCTTTGTAACAGACGAGTTTTCGGATGAAATCCTGATACTTTGAAAGAGATTGTCCGTTTTGTACACGAAGTGCATCCAGTTTTTGCCGTAACCCTCTCAACTTTCTTGCACATGCTATGTGGATGAAATCATGATATCATGCCAACTTTCAACCTTTTCAGAGTTCATTTGAAATGCTTTTCAATTTTAGGGTCTTATAGCTCAAAATAATTAGTAAATGCATGAAAAATAACAAATGAAGTCAGAAAGGATTGACAAATGATGATGTGGCTTTGAATGGTGCATTTTGAACACACAAAAAGTCAGGAGTTCAAATAAGTTCTAAAAAATGAAATCCCTTTGTAACAGACGAGTTTCCGGATGAAATCCTGATACTTTGAAAGAGATTGTCCGTTTTGTACACGAAGTGCATCCAGTTTTTGCCGTAACCCTCTCAACTTTCTTGCACATGCTATGTGGATGTAATGATGATATCATGC
>NW_025233950.1:0-563 GCF_018294505.1 Triticum aestivum | reverse complement strand
AACAAATGAAGTCAGAAAGGATTGACAAATGATGATGTGGCTTTGAATGGTGCATTTTGAACACACAAAAAGTCAGGAGTTCATATAAGTTTTAAAAAATGAAATCCCTTTCTTACAGACGAGTTTCCGGATGAAATCCTGATACTTTGAAAGAGATTGTCCGTTTTGTACACAAAGTGCATCCAGTTTTTTCCGTAACCCTCTCAACTTTCTTGCACATGCTATGTGGATGAAATCATGATATCATGCCAACTTTCAACCTTTTCAGAGTTCATTTGAAATGCTTTTCAATTTTAGGGTCTTATAGCTCAAAATAATTAGTAAATGCATGAAAAATAACAAATGAAGTCAGAAAGGATTGACAAATGATGATGTGGCTTTGAATGGTGCATTTTGAACACACAAAAAGTCAGGAGTTCAAATAAGTTTTTAAAAATGAAATGCCTTTGTAACAGACGAGTTTTCGGATGAAATCCTGATACTTTGAAAGAGATTGTCCGTTTTGTACACGAAGTGCATCCAGTTTTTGCCGTAACCCTCTCAACTTTCTTGCACATGCTATG
>NW_025233949.1:6803-7548 GCF_018294505.1 Triticum aestivum | reverse complement strand
TAACGTGTTTGAAATTGATGACGTCGCTTTGAATGATGCATACTGAACGCAAAAATAGGCTGGAGTTCAACTAAGTTTAAAAAACATTGAATTGCCCGTGTAACAGATGAGTTCTCGTCCGAAAACCCTGATACTCCGAAAGAGATTGTCCAGTTTGTACACGAGGTGCGTCCAGTTTGCGCCTTGACCCTCTCTACTCTTTTCCACATGCTATGCGGGTGAAATGATGATACCATGCCAAGTTCCTTCATTTTCAGAGTTCATTTTGTAGTGATTTTCAATTTCACCGTCATTTAGCTATCTAAACAAATCGGTAAATGACTGAAAAACAGCAAATGATGTCAGAACGTGTTTGAAATTGATGACGTCGCTTTGAATGATGCATACTGAACGCAAAAATAGGCTGGAGTTCAAATAAGTTTAAAAAACATTGAAGTGCCTTTGTAACAGATGAGTTCTCGTCCGAAACCCTGATACTCCGAAAGAGATTGTCCTGTTTGTACACGAGGTGCGTCCAGTTTTCGCTGTGACCCTCTCTACTCTTTTGCACATGCTATGCGGGTGAAATGGTGATACCATGCCAAGTTCCAACATTTTCAGAGTTCATTTTGTAGTGATTTTCAATTTCACCGTCATTTAGCTCTCTAAACAAATCGGTAAATGACTGAAAAACAGCAAATGGTGCCAGAACGTGTTGGAAATTGATGACGTCGCTTTGAATGATGCATACTGAATGCAAAAATAG
>NW_025233949.1:4387-4827 GCF_018294505.1 Triticum aestivum | reverse complement strand
TGTAACAGATGAGTTCTCGTCCGAAACCCTGATACTCCGAAAGAGATTGTCCAGTTTGTACACGAGGTGCGTACAGTTTGCGCCGTGACCCTCTCTACTCTTTTGCACATGCTATGCGGGTGAAATGATAATACCATGCCAAGTTCCAACATTTTCAGAGTTCATTTTGTAGTGATTTTCAATTTCACCGTAATTTAGCTCTCTAAACAAATCGGTAAATGACTGAAAAACAACAAATGATGCCAGAACGTGTTGGAAATTGATGACGTCGCTTTGAAAGATGCATACTGAACGCAAAAATAGGCTGAGTTCAAATAAGTTTAAAGAAAGATTGAAGTGCCTTTGTAACAGATGAGTTCTCGTCCGAAACAATGATACTCCGAAAGAGATTGTCCAGTTTGTACACGAGGTGCGTCGAGTTTTCGCCGTGACCCTCTCTA
>NW_025233949.1:3544-4075 GCF_018294505.1 Triticum aestivum | reverse complement strand
ATGCCAGAACGTGTTGGAAATTGATGACGTCGCTTTGAATGATGCATACTGAACGCAAAAATAGGCTGAGTTCAAATAAGTTTAAAAATAGATTGAAGTGCCTTTGTAACAGATGAGTTCTCGTCCGAAACCCTGATACTCCGAAAGAGATTGTCCAGTTTGTACACGAGGTGCGTCCAGTTTTCGCCGTGACCCTCTCTACTCTTTTGCACATGCTATGCGGGTGAAATGGTGATACCATGCCAAGTTCCAACATTTTCAGAGTTCATTTTGTAGTGATTTTCAATTTCATCGTCATTTAGCTCTCTAAACAAATCGGTAAATGACTGAAAAACAGCAAATGATGCCAGAACGTGTTGGAAATTGATGACGTCGCTTTGAATGATGCATACTAAACGCAAAAATAGGCTGGAGTTCAAATAAGTTTGAAAAACATTGAAGTGCCCGTGTAACAGATGAGTTCTTGTCCGAAAACCCTGATACTCTGAAAGAGATTGTCCAGTTTGTACACGAGGTGCGTCCAGTTTTCGC
>NW_025233949.1:758-1460 GCF_018294505.1 Triticum aestivum | reverse complement strand
CAAATAAGTTTAAAAAACATTGAAGTGCCCGTGTAACAGATGAGTTCTCGTCCAAAAACCATGATACTCCGAAAGAGATTGTCCAGTTTGTACACGAGGTGCGTCCAGTTTGCGCCTTGACCCTCTCTACTCTTTTGCACATGCTATGCGGGTGAAATGATGATACCATGCCAAGTTCCAACATTTTCAGAGTTCATTTTGTAGTGATTTTCAATTTCACCGTCATTTAGCTATCTAAACAAATCGGTAAATGACTGAAAAACAACAAATGATGTCAGAACGTGTTGGAAATTGATGACGTCGCTTTGAATGATGCATACTGAACGCAAAAATAGGCTGGAGTTCAAATAAGTTTAAAAAACATTGAAGTGCCTTTGTAACAGATGAGTTCTCGTCCGAAACCCTGATACTCCAAAAGAGATTGTCCTGTTTGTACACGAGGTGCGTCCAGCTTTCGCTGTGACCCACTCTACTCTTTTGCACATGCTATGCGGGTGAAATGGTGATACCATGTCAAGTTCCAACATTTTCAGAGTTCATTTTGTAGTGATTTTCAATTTCACCGTTATTTAGCTCTCTAAACAAATCGGTAAATGACTGAAAAACAGCAAATGATGCCAGAACGTGTTGGAAATTGATGACGTCGCTTTGAATGATGCATACTGAATGCAAAAATACGCTGGAGTTCAAATAAGTTTAAAA
>NW_025233949.1:0-748 GCF_018294505.1 Triticum aestivum | reverse complement strand
TCCAAAAGAGATTGTCCTGTTTGTACACGAGGTGCGTCCAGCTTTCGCTGTGACCCACTCTACTCTTTTGCACATGCTATGCGGGTGAAATGGTGATACCATGTCAAGTTCCAACATTTTCAGAGTTCATTTTGTAGTGATTTTCAATTTCACCGTTATTTAGCTCTCTAAACAAATCGGTAAATGACTGAGAAACAGCAAATGATGCCAGAACGTGTTGGAAATTGATGACGTCGCTTTGAATGATGCATACTGAATGCAAAAATACGCTGGAGTTCAAATAAGTTTAAAAAACATTGAAGTGCCTTTGTAACAGATGAGTTCTCGTCCGAAACCCTGATACTCCGAAAGAGATTGTCCAGTTTGTACACGAGGTGCGTACAGTTTGCGCCGTGACCCTCTCTACTCTTTTGCACATGCTATGCGGGTGAAATGATAATACCATGCCAAGTTCCAACATTTTCAGAGTTCATTTTGTAGTGATTTTCAATTTCACCGTAATTTAGCTCTCTAAACAAATCGGTAAATGACTGAAAAACAACAAATGATGCCAGAACGTGTTGGAAATTGATGACGTCGCTTTGAAAGATGCATACTGAACGCAAAAATAGGCTGAGTTCAAATAAGTTTAAAGAAAGATTGAAGTGCCTTTGTAACAGATGAGTTCTCGTCCGAAACAATGATACTCCGAAAGAGATTGTCCAGTTTGTACACGAGGTGCGTCGAGTTTTCGCCGTGACCCTCTCTA
>NW_025233948.1:0-7548 GCF_018294505.1 Triticum aestivum | reverse complement strand
GACTTACTCTTATTATTCACCTTGCTATACGGGATGGTAAATCTGAGTGACTTACCTATAGTAGAGAGACGACGATCAAAACCTTGTTTAAACCTTAGAATGGTATAAGTATTTTTCCCTTGTACAAGGCAGTTGTTACCAATCGTAGGTCATACGGTGAGGTTCAGCCCAGACCCATTTCCTGCAGGAGAAACCATAAATGGTTGACCACCATGAGATATCGATAGTTGTTTAGTATTGGCACCAGACCTGTCAGCTAAGAAGACCCAGTCATGGAATAACCTTACCAAGATGAAATGGACACATGAATTAAGAAAAAGGTTATGCCACCACAGGAAGAGCCCAGAGAAGGAAATTATCCTGAAGATCTGAGAAGACTACCACTATCAACAATAAGGATGGAGTATATGAGTTTTAATGGAACTGTAACCATGTTTCTAAGGGTGGTAGCACCCGAGACCCCGGAGACAATCGATGGATTTTGAAGACCCCTACCCTAACCTATTTCTTGCAAGCCTCTCCGAATCTCAAGGACAAGATTAATTTTAAGGGTGGTAGGTTTATAACATCCCAAAATTCTAAATTTTGGAATGTTATAAAGAAATAGATAGTTTTGATTGATTGACTGAAAGTGAGTGAATTCGAAACTTTTTGAAAGTTAAATGAGAGGGAATAAAAGGACTTTTCCCTAACTTTCATTTTCTTTTTTGATCTTCATGAATTCAAGTTCTTTTCAAATACAAAACTCTTTAGCGAAGATGATATGACTTCTTCCATTCAATTAAATGAAAGGGGTATTTGAAAATATTTGAATTTCACTTGGAAATATTTCAATTCATAAACATCATGCAACTCAATGATTTTCATGAGAGAAGATAAAATGACTTCTTCAAATTATATGAAATATGAGTTGGGAGTTTTAAGGAAATCCAATTTAAAAGTCCATTGAAATTATTTTTCAAATTGGAGTTATTTGGGTTTTATTCAAATTATTTTTCTCCAAAAAAATACAATATATGGAAATTAGGGTAAAATAATTCCCTACATCAGAAAATTGGAGAGAAATAAAATTTGAATTAATTTTGGTATTTTTTAAAATGATTTTTGTTGGATTTTATTAGAGCAGTAGCACTGTTTAAATTATTTAAATTAGTGTGAATTTTATTTGATGCTATAAAAATGTCCACATTGTAGAAAATCTTTTTCTAAAATTTTTGTTATATTATATGCCTATGTTATATTTTAGTTTATTTGCATTTATATATTTACTGTCTGCAAAAATGTTTAAAAAAACCTTTCCGCCGAACTGGGCCAGCCCAGTCAACCGGCCAGGCCACGGCCCAGCCCGACGCCCATGCGCCTCGTCCTCCCAGGCGGGACTCCGCCCGCCGCACGCAGCCGCGCCAACATGGCCGCCGGCCCCGCCTCGGACTCCTTGCGCCGCCTCGCCTTGCCCCCTCCTCCACGCATCCGACGCCCCGCCTCCTATAAATGCACCGGCCCTGCCGCCCTCTCTCTCTGCTCGCGACGCCGCCCATCGCCAGATCCGCCGCTGACCGCCGCTGTTCTACAGCACCGCCTCGCCGTGCCTCCACCCCGCACGCCTCCGCCGCCACCTCGCCGCCCTCGCCCCTCGTCGTTGCCCCAGCCACCGGAGCACCGCCGGCGACCACGCCCGAGCTGCCCGCTGTCGCCGGAGTTCAACCTCACCGCCGCCGTCGGGATTTGACGGAAAACCACCCTGAACCGGTACTAAACCGCCCGGGTTCACCGATTTTTCTTTTAGGGTTTCGGTTTTTATCTTTAAACCTGGTTTTTGATTTTAATCCAGTTATTTAGAGACCGTTCGCTGGTTAGGGTTAGAAAGAGCGCGTTCGCTCAGTAGGTTTTTATTTTTTTTATTTTATTATTTTCTGTCCAGGGACCTATTTGTAGTCTTTCTTTTACAGTTTAGCCCCTGGTTTTCAAATGCTAACACCTTTTTACTCGTGTATCCAAATCGAACGAAACCAACGCCCACTTATTCGTTATGATCTCCTCTATCCAGTAAAACAAATTAAACATTTTTTGAAAGTTTAAATTATGAATTTCAAATAGTTTTGTATTTGAACTTCGTTTGATCATAACTTGAGTTTTATAATCCCGTTTGAGTTGATTCTTTTTGCAAATCGAAGCTCTTGAACTAAACTTTCTGATAAGGCCAAATTCACATAGTTTTGGTACTATTAGAAATTGTTTTATGCTGCAAGATTCATTTGCTTGGTTTTGATGTTTTCTGAATCGTACTCTTCGTTCTTTCCGATCTTTTGAGTGATTGCTTATGTGTGGTTACTATTGCTTGCTCACGATAGATTGACCGGAGTGTGACGAGTAGAACTATCAAGAGTTTTGAGTGCAAATCATCTTCATCAACATTGCAGGCAAGTTCACACTTTGATCATATCCCTTTTCATACCCAGTTTTTATGCATTAGATCAATCCTCAAACATTGCAAGATTAGGATCTAATTAAATTGTGGGTTTTGGGAAGTAGATGAGGTAGTACCTATCACCTGTTTTATTATAAAACCCTTGGGAGTTACTTCTACGTTTGCTTATTATGCCATGCTATGCTAGCAGACGTGGATTGGGTGAGTGTATCCATGACAGATGTGAGATTGTTAATTAATGGTTTATTTAAGGTGGCAACTTTAATACACATCTGGGTGGATTGAGGTACCTGGGTATTCTAGGATTGCCTGATTGTTTTTTGGACCGCCACCCAGGCTCAAAGGGATCATGAGATATTTCATGCTAGAAACTTCCACGTGCAGCCACATGCTATTATGGGCTCTAGCATAGTTGACTAAGTCGTGGGAACTCTTATAGTGGTAGACTAGCAGATGTAGGGGATGTAGGTTGGTACGGTCTACCCATCGTAAGGTGCTAGCGCTTCTGAAAGACTATGTCTCGGTCATCCGTTTCTCAAACACCATGTAGTGCGAGAATCGCAACGGAGGAGATCGAGTCATGTGGGGAAAAGTGCGCAACCTCTGCAGAGTGTACAAACTAATCATGGTTAGCCATGTCCCCGGTTATGGACGTTTTGAGTATCTAGTACTTGGATTATCATGTGAATCTCATCATGTTACTTTAATTAATTTCGTTGGGTTTAATGATGTTACTTAATTGGGATTGAGAATGATGTCAACCATTCTCAATGTTTAACAACCACCATGATAGTTAAATAAAATGTATTCCTTTGCAGGAGGGAAAAGTTGGCTTTTCGCAAAAACATTATAACCATAGAGCCTCCATCAGCCATATATGCATGTAGTGATAGTTATTTTCATCAATGCTCTATGGTGTGAATTTGCCAGTACATTCAATGTACTGACCCTTTGTGGCTGCAACGTCTCAAGTTGCAGGATCTTATGACGAGTAAGTGATACGTTAGGGTTACGATTTCTACACTCAACTTTGCCGTTGGTGTTGATGGGAATCCACAACCTTGTTACTTCCGCTATTTGGATTGAGGTAATAGTATTTACGTTACTTTATACATGTGATTTACCTCTGTTATAAATCCTAGAGTACTGTGTGTGTCAGCATACCGATCCAGGGATGACACTTAAGCACAGAGACTTGATCCATTCAGGTCGGGTCGCTACACTTATGAGCAGGGAAATATTTAGCAGAGTAGTAATAAATCATATCCTAGGGACTACGCACACAACCAGGATTAAATAGTAGCGAGATTTAGCATCACATTTTAATGAGAATGAAAATATCTTAAGGATATAATAGTAGCGAGATTTCTCACCATTAGTGAACAGGGTGGCTATATGATTCAATTTATTAAGATTTGCCACAGTAGTTTCAGATTCATAGCCATAAAAAGGATCAGATTCAACCAAAGTAATTATCTCAGGATCGACAAAGAATTCATAATCCTTATCAGTAACAAAGATAGGTGAAGTAGCAAAAGCAGGGTCATATTTCATTTTAGCATTTAGAGATTTCTTTTTAAGTTTAACTAATAACTTCTTAAGATCAGATCTATCATTGCAAGCAAGAAAATCTCTAGCACTTTCTTCATCCATAACATAACCCTCTAGAACAATATACAATTCATACTTAGGGGGAGAACCTTCATCATCACTATCTTCAATAATTTCATTCTCTCTAACCCTAGCAAGTTGTTCATAAAAAATTCACCTAATGGCACAGTAGTTTCAAGCACAGAAGTAGTTTCATCATAAGTATCATGCATACTAGAAGTGGCATCATCAATAACATGCGACATATCAGAATTAATAGCAGAAGCAGGTTTAGGTGTCGCAAGCTTACTCATAACAGAAGGAGAATCTAGTGCAGAGCTAGATGGTAGTTCCTTACCTCCCCTTATAGTTGAGGGAAAGATCTTAGTTCTTTCATCTTTCAAATTCCTCATAGTGACCTGCTACGTCTTGAGCTTGCGTTGGTTTTCCTTGAAGAGGAAGGGCTGATGCAACAATAGTAGCGTAAGTATTTCCCTCATTTTTTGAGAACCAAGGTATCAATCCAGTAGGAGGCTCCTCAAAAGTCCCACGCACCTACACAAACAAACAAAGTACTCGCAACCAACACAATAAAGGGGTTGTCAATCCCTTCACGGCCACTTGCAAAAGTGAGGTCTGATAGAGATAGTCTGATAAGATAAATATATTTTTGGTATTTCATAATATAGATGCCAAAAGTAAAGATGTAAATAAAAGTAGATTGGAAGTTTATATGATAAAGGATAGACCCGGGGGCCATAGGTTTCACTAGTGGCTTCTCTCAAGATAGAATAAGTATTACGGTGGGTGAACAAATTACCGTGGAGCAATTGATAGAAAAGCGAATAATTATGAGATTATCTAGGCATGATCATGTATATAGGCATCACATCCGTGACAAGTAGACCGACTCTTGCCTGCTTCTACTACTATTACTCCACACATCAACCGGTATCCAGCATGCATCTGGAGTATTAAGTTCATAAGAACAAAGTAACGCATTAAGAAAGATGACATGTTGTAGAGGGATAAACTCAAGCAATATAATATAAAGCCCATCTTTTTATCCTCGATGGTAACAATACAATACGTGCCTTGCAACCCTTTCTGTCACAGGGTAAGGACACCGCAAGATTGAACCCAAAGCTAAGCACTTCTCCCATGGCAAGAAAGATCAATATAGTAGGCCAAACCAAACTGATAATTCGAAGAGACTTGCAAAGATAACTCAATCATACATAAAAGAATTCAGAGATGATTCAAATATTATTCATAAATAAACTTGATCATAAACCCACAATTCATCGGATCTCCACAAACACACCGCAAAAAGAGTTTACATCGAATTGATCTCCACAAGAGAGGGGGAGAACATTGTATTGAGATACAAAAAGAGAGAAGAAGCCATCTAGCTAATAACTATGGACCCGAAGGTCTGTGGTAAACTACTCACAACTCATCGGAGGGCCTACGGTGTTGATGTAGAAGCCCTCCGTGGTCGACACCCCCTCCGGCGGAGCACCGGCGAAGGCTCCAAGATGGGATCTCGCGGATACAGAAGGTTACGGTGGTGGAAATTGTGTTTCGTTGGCTCCCTGGATGTTTTCGGGGTACGTAGGTATATATAGGAGGAAGGAGTACGTCGGTGGCCAGCTGTGGGGCCCAGGAGATAGGGGGCACGCCGAGAGGGGGTGGGCGCGCCATCCTGTCTCCTGGCCACCTCACAAGCTTCTTGACTTGCACTCAAAGTTCTCTGGATCACGTTCGTTCCAAAAATCACGCTCCCGAAGGTTTCATTCAGTTTGGACTCCATTTGATATTCCTTTTCTTTGAAATACTGAAATATTCAAAAAAAAACAGCAATACGGGCTGGCCTCCGGTTAGTAGATTAGTCCTAAAAATGATATAAATGTGTAAACTAAAGCTCATAAACATCCAAAAAGGGGTAATATAATGGCATGGAACAATCAAAAATTATAGATACGTTGGAGACGTATCATGACCAGCAGATATAAATCCCAAGTGACTCAAAGAATAGAGCTATGCTCCCCGGCAACGGCAGAAAATAGTCTTGATAACCCACAAGTATAGGGGATCACAACAATTTTCGAGGGTAGAGTATTCAACCCAAATTTATTGATTCGACACAAGGGGAGCCAAAGAATATTCTCAAGTATTAGCAGTTGAGTTGTCAATTCAACCACACTTGGATAACTTAGTATCTGCAGCAAAGTATTTAGTATCAAAGTAGTATAATAGTAACGATAAAAGTAGCAAAAGTAACAGTAGCAGTTTTGTAGTAATTGTAACAGTAGCAACGGTAAAGTAAATAAGAAAAGCACAATATGTGAAAATCTTGTAGGCATTGGATCAGTTATGGATAATCATGTCGGATGTGATTCCTCATGTAATATTTATAACATAGGGTGACACAGAACTAGCTCCAGTTCATCAATGTAATGTAGGCATGTATTCCGAATATAGTCATACATGCTTATGGAAAAGAACTTATATGCCATCTTTTGACCTACCCTCCCATGGCAGCAGGGTCCTAGTGGAAACTAAGGGATATTAAGGCCTCCTTTTAATAGAGTACCGGACCAAAGCATTAGTAATTAGTGAATACATGAGCTCCTCAAACTACGGTCATAACCGAGAGGTATCCTAATTATGGTCGCTTCGGGGTTGTCGGATCATAACACATAATAGGTGACTATAGAGTTGCAAGATAGGATCAAGAACTCCCGTATATTCATGAAAACATAATAGGTTCGGATCCGAAATCATGGCACTCGGGCCCAAGTGACAAGCATTGAGCATAGCAAAGTCATAGCAACATCAATCTCAGAAAATAGTGGATACTAGGGATCAAACCCTAACAAAACTAACTTGATTACACGATAAATCTCATCCAACCCATCACCGTCCAGCAAGCCTACGATGGAATTACTCACGCACGGTGTTGAGCATCATGAAATTGGTGATGGAGGATGGTAGATGATGACGGCTACGAATCCCCCTCTCCGGAGCTCCGAACGGACTCCAGATCAGCCCTCCAGAGAGAGATTAGGGCTTGGCGGCGGCTCTGTATCGTAAAACATGTTGAAACTTTCTCTCTGATTTTTTTCTCCGCGAATGCAAATATACGGAGTTGCAGTTGAGGTCGATGGACGTCCAGGGGGGGCCACGAGGCAGGGGGCGCGCCCCCCACCCTCATGAACAGGGTGTGGGCCCCCTGACGCTCTTTCTTTTGCTAGTATTTTTTATTAATTCTAAAAAGTTGCTCCGTGGATTTTTAGGTCATTCTGATAACTTTAATTTTGCACAAAAATAACACCATGCCAGTTCTGCTGAAAATTGCGCCAGTCCGGGTTTGTTCCATTAAAATCATGCAAGTTAGAGTACAAAACAAGGGCAAAAGTGTTTGGAAAAGTAGATACGATGGAGACGTATCACTGACCATTGGGGATTTTCCACGTGTAAAATTTTAATTCACTGGAGTATCCACGTCTCAGCTCATTGCTAGGACA
>NW_025233947.1:0-7548 GCF_018294505.1 Triticum aestivum | reverse complement strand
GACTTACTCTTATTATTCACCTTGCTATACGGGATGGTAAATCTGAGTGACTTACCTATAGTAGAGAGACGACGATCAAAACCTTGTTTAAACCTTAGAATGGTATAAGTATTTTTCCCTTGTACAAGGCAGTTGTTACCAATCGTAGGTCATACGGTGAGGTTCAGCCCAGACCCATTTCCTGCAGGAGAAACCATAAATGGTTGACCACCATGAGATATCGATAGTTGTTTAGTATTGGCACCAGACCTGTCAGCTAAGAAGACCCAGTCATGGAATAACCTTACCAAGATGAAATGGACACATGAATTAAGAAAAAGGTTATGCCACCACAGGAAGAGCCCAGAGAAGGAAATTATCCTGAAGATCTGAGAAGACTACCACTATCAACAATAAGGATGGAGTATATGAGTTTTAATGGAACTGTAACCATGTTTCTAAGGGTGGTAGCACCCGAGACCCCGGAGACAATCGATGGATTTTGAAGACCCCTACCCTAACCTATTTCTTGCAAGCCTCTCCGAATCTCAAGGACAAGATTAATTTTAAGGGTGGTAGGTTTATAACATCCCAAAATTCTAAATTTTGGAATGTTATAAAGAAATAGATAGTTTTGATTGATTGACTGAAAGTGAGTGAATTCGAAACTTTTTGAAAGTTAAATGAGAGGGAATAAAAGGACTTTTCCCTAACTTTCATTTTCTTTTTTGATCTTCATGAATTCAAGTTCTTTTCAAATACAAA
This sequence comes from Triticum aestivum, assembly GCF_018294505.1. Taxonomy (NCBI): domain Eukaryota; kingdom Viridiplantae; phylum Streptophyta; class Magnoliopsida; order Poales; family Poaceae; genus Triticum; species Triticum aestivum. Next base: position 6,804 of record NW_025233947.1, on the reverse strand, counting down.
ACTCTTTAGCGAAGATGATATGACTTCTTCCATTCAATTAAATGAAAGGGGTATTTGAAAATATTTGAATTTCACTTGGAAATATTTCAATTCATAAACATCATGCAACTCAATGATTTTCATGAGAGAAGATAAAATGACTTCTTCAAATTATATGAAATATGAGTTGGGAGTTTTAAGGAAATCCAATTTAAAAGTCCATTGAAATTATTTTTCAAATTGGAGTTATTTGGGTTTTATTCAAATTATTTTTCTCCAAAAAAATACAATATATGGAAATTAGGGTAAAATAATTCCCTACATCAGAAAATTGGAGAGAAATAAAATTTGAATTAATTTTGGTATTTTTTAAAATGATTTTTGTTGGATTTTATTAGAGCAGTAGCACTGTTTAAATTATTTAAATTAGTGTGAATTTTATTTGATGCTATAAAAATGTCCACATTGTAGAAAATCTTTTTCTAAAATTTTTGTTATATTATATGCCTATGTTATATTTTAGTTTATTTGCATTTATATATTTACTGTCTGCAAAAATGTTTAAAAAAACCTTTCCGCCGAACTGGGCCAGCCCAGTCAACCGGCCAGGCCACGGCCCAGCCCGACGCCCATGCGCCTCGTCCTCCCAGGCGGGACTCCGCCCGCCGCACGCAGCCGCGCCAACATGGCCGCCGGCCCCGCCTCGGACTCCTTGCGCCGCCTCGCCTTGCCCCCTCCTCCACGCATCCGACGCCCCGCCTCCTATAAATGCACCGGCCCTGCCGCCCTCTCTCTCTGCTCGCGACGCCGCCCATCGCCAGATCCGCCGCTGACCGCCGCTGTTCTACAGCACCGCCTCGCCGTGCCTCCACCCCGCACGCCTCCGCCGCCACCTCGCCGCCCTCGCCCCTCGTCGTTGCCCCAGCCACCGGAGCACCGCCGGCGACCACGCCCGAGCTGCCCGCTGTCGCCGGAGTTCAACCTCACCGCCGCCGTCGGGATTTGACGGAAAACCACCCTGAACCGGTACTAAACCGCCCGGGTTCACCGATTTTTCTTTTAGGGTTTCGGTTTTTATCTTTAAACCTGGTTTTTGATTTTAATCCAGTTATTTAGAGACCGTTCGCTGGTTAGGGTTAGAAAGAGCGCGTTCGCTCAGTAGGTTTTTATTTTTTTTATTTTATTATTTTCTGTCCAGGGACCTATTTGTAGTCTTTCTTTTACAGTTTAGCCCCTGGTTTTCAAATGCTAACACCTTTTTACTCGTGTATCCAAATCGAACGAAACCAACGCCCACTTATTCGTTATGATCTCCTCTATCCAGTAAAACAAATTAAACATTTTTTGAAAGTTTAAATTATGAATTTCAAATAGTTTTGTATTTGAACTTCGTTTGATCATAACTTGAGTTTTATAATCCCGTTTGAGTTGATTCTTTTTGCAAATCGAAGCTCTTGAACTAAACTTTCTGATAAGGCCAAATTCACATAGTTTTGGTACTATTAGAAATTGTTTTATGCTGCAAGATTCATTTGCTTGGTTTTGATGTTTTCTGAATCGTACTCTTCGTTCTTTCCGATCTTTTGAGTGATTGCTTATGTGTGGTTACTATTGCTTGCTCACGATAGATTGACCGGAGTGTGACGAGTAGAACTATCAAGAGTTTTGAGTGCAAATCATCTTCATCAACATTGCAGGCAAGTTCACACTTTGATCATATCCCTTTTCATACCCAGTTTTTATGCATTAGATCAATCCTCAAACATTGCAAGATTAGGATCTAATTAAATTGTGGGTTTTGGGAAGTAGATGAGGTAGTACCTATCACCTGTTTTATTATAAAACCCTTGGGAGTTACTTCTACGTTTGCTTATTATGCCATGCTATGCTAGCAGACGTGGATTGGGTGAGTGTATCCATGACAGATGTGAGATTGTTAATTAATGGTTTATTTAAGGTGGCAACTTTAATACACATCTGGGTGGATTGAGGTACCTGGGTATTCTAGGATTGCCTGATTGTTTTTTGGACCGCCACCCAGGCTCAAAGGGATCATGAGATATTTCATGCTAGAAACTTCCACGTGCAGCCACATGCTATTATGGGCTCTAGCATAGTTGACTAAGTCGTGGGAACTCTTATAGTGGTAGACTAGCAGATGTAGGGGATGTAGGTTGGTACGGTCTACCCATCGTAAGGTGCTAGCGCTTCTGAAAGACTATGTCTCGGTCATCCGTTTCTCAAACACCATGTAGTGCGAGAATCGCAACGGAGGAGATCGAGTCATGTGGGGAAAAGTGCGCAACCTCTGCAGAGTGTACAAACTAATCATGGTTAGCCATGTCCCCGGTTATGGACGTTTTGAGTATCTAGTACTTGGATTATCATGTGAATCTCATCATGTTACTTTAATTAATTTCGTTGGGTTTAATGATGTTACTTAATTGGGATTGAGAATGATGTCAACCATTCTCAATGTTTAACAACCACCATGATAGTTAAATAAAATGTATTCCTTTGCAGGAGGGAAAAGTTGGCTTTTCGCAAAAACATTATAACCATAGAGCCTCCATCAGCCATATATGCATGTAGTGATAGTTATTTTCATCAATGCTCTATGGTGTGAATTTGCCAGTACATTCAATGTACTGACCCTTTGTGGCTGCAACGTCTCAAGTTGCAGGATCTTATGACGAGTAAGTGATACGTTAGGGTTACGATTTCTACACTCAACTTTGCCGTTGGTGTTGATGGGAATCCACAACCTTGTTACTTCCGCTATTTGGATTGAGGTAATAGTATTTACGTTACTTTATACATGTGATTTACCTCTGTTATAAATCCTAGAGTACTGTGTGTGTCAGCATACCGATCCAGGGATGACACTTAAGCACAGAGACTTGATCCATTCAGGTCGGGTCGCTACACTTATGAGCAGGGAAATATTTAGCAGAGTAGTAATAAATCATATCCTAGGGACTACGCACACAACCAGGATTAAATAGTAGCGAGATTTAGCATCACATTTTAATGAGAATGAAAATATCTTAAGGATATAATAGTAGCGAGATTTCTCACCATTAGTGAACAGGGTGGCTATATGATTCAATTTATTAAGATTTGCCACAGTAGTTTCAGATTCATAGCCATAAAAAGGATCAGATTCAACCAAAGTAATTATCTCAGGATCGACAAAGAATTCATAATCCTTATCAGTAACAAAGATAGGTGAAGTAGCAAAAGCAGGGTCATATTTCATTTTAGCATTTAGAGATTTCTTTTTAAGTTTAACTAATAACTTCTTAAGATCAGATCTATCATTGCAAGCAAGAAAATCTCTAGCACTTTCTTCATCCATAACATAACCCTCTAGAACAATATACAATTCATACTTAGGGGGAGAACCTTCATCATCACTATCTTCAATAATTTCATTCTCTCTAACCCTAGCAAGTTGTTCATAAAAAATTCACCTAATGGCACAGTAGTTTCAAGCACAGAAGTAGTTTCATCATAAGTATCATGCATACTAGAAGTGGCATCATCAATAACATGCGACATATCAGAATTAATAGCAGAAGCAGGTTTAGGTGTCGCAAGCTTACTCATAACAGAAGGAGAATCTAGTGCAGAGCTAGATGGTAGTTCCTTACCTCCCCTTATAGTTGAGGGAAAGATCTTAGTTCTTTCATCTTTCAAATTCCTCATAGTGACCTGCTACGTCTTGAGCTTGCGTTGGTTTTCCTTGAAGAGGAAGGGCTGATGCAACAATAGTAGCGTAAGTATTTCCCTCATTTTTTGAGAACCAAGGTATCAATCCAGTAGGAGGCTCCTCAAAAGTCCCACGCACCTACACAAACAAACAAAGTACTCGCAACCAACACAATAAAGGGGTTGTCAATCCCTTCACGGCCACTTGCAAAAGTGAGGTCTGATAGAGATAGTCTGATAAGATAAATATATTTTTGGTATTTCATAATATAGATGCCAAAAGTAAAGATGTAAATAAAAGTAGATTGGAAGTTTATATGATAAAGGATAGACCCGGGGGCCATAGGTTTCACTAGTGGCTTCTCTCAAGATAGAATAAGTATTACGGTGGGTGAACAAATTACCGTGGAGCAATTGATAGAAAAGCGAATAATTATGAGATTATCTAGGCATGATCATGTATATAGGCATCACATCCGTGACAAGTAGACCGACTCTTGCCTGCTTCTACTACTATTACTCCACACATCAACCGGTATCCAGCATGCATCTGGAGTATTAAGTTCATAAGAACAAAGTAACGCATTAAGAAAGATGACATGTTGTAGAGGGATAAACTCAAGCAATATAATATAAAGCCCATCTTTTTATCCTCGATGGTAACAATACAATACGTGCCTTGCAACCCTTTCTGTCACAGGGTAAGGACACCGCAAGATTGAACCCAAAGCTAAGCACTTCTCCCATGGCAAGAAAGATCAATATAGTAGGCCAAACCAAACTGATAATTCGAAGAGACTTGCAAAGATAACTCAATCATACATAAAAGAATTCAGAGATGATTCAAATATTATTCATAAATAAACTTGATCATAAACCCACAATTCATCGGATCTCCACAAACACACCGCAAAAAGAGTTTACATCGAATTGATCTCCACAAGAGAGGGGGAGAACATTGTATTGAGATACAAAAAGAGAGAAGAAGCCATCTAGCTAATAACTATGGACCCGAAGGTCTGTGGTAAACTACTCACAACTCATCGGAGGGCCTACGGTGTTGATGTAGAAGCCCTCCGTGGTCGACACCCCCTCCGGCGGAGCACCGGCGAAGGCTCCAAGATGGGATCTCGCGGATACAGAAGGTTACGGTGGTGGAAATTGTGTTTCGTTGGCTCCCTGGATGTTTTCGGGGTACGTAGGTATATATAGGAGGAAGGAGTACGTCGGTGGCCAGCTGTGGGGCCCAGGAGATAGGGGGCACGCCGAGAGGGGGTGGGCGCGCCATCCTGTCTCCTGGCCACCTCACAAGCTTCTTGACTTGCACTCAAAGTTCTCTGGATCACGTTCGTTCCAAAAATCACGCTCCCGAAGGTTTCATTCAGTTTGGACTCCATTTGATATTCCTTTTCTTTGAAATACTGAAATATTCAAAAAAAAACAGCAATACGGGCTGGCCTCCGGTTAGTAGATTAGTCCTAAAAATGATATAAATGTGTAAACTAAAGCTCATAAACATCCAAAAAGGGGTAATATAATGGCATGGAACAATCAAAAATTATAGATACGTTGGAGACGTATCATGACCAGCAGATATAAATCCCAAGTGACTCAAAGAATAGAGCTATGCTCCCCGGCAACGGCAGAAAATAGTCTTGATAACCCACAAGTATAGGGGATCACAACAATTTTCGAGGGTAGAGTATTCAACCCAAATTTATTGATTCGACACAAGGGGAGCCAAAGAATATTCTCAAGTATTAGCAGTTGAGTTGTCAATTCAACCACACTTGGATAACTTAGTATCTGCAGCAAAGTATTTAGTATCAAAGTAGTATAATAGTAACGATAAAAGTAGCAAAAGTAACAGTAGCAGTTTTGTAGTAATTGTAACAGTAGCAACGGTAAAGTAAATAAGAAAAGCACAATATGTGAAAATCTTGTAGGCATTGGATCAGTTATGGATAATCATGTCGGATGTGATTCCTCATGTAATATTTATAACATAGGGTGACACAGAACTAGCTCCAGTTCATCAATGTAATGTAGGCATGTATTCCGAATATAGTCATACATGCTTATGGAAAAGAACTTATATGCCATCTTTTGACCTACCCTCCCATGGCAGCAGGGTCCTAGTGGAAACTAAGGGATATTAAGGCCTCCTTTTAATAGAGTACCGGACCAAAGCATTAATAATTAGTGAATACATGAGCTCCTCAAACTACGGTCATAACCGAGAGGTATCCTAATTATGGTCGCTTCGGGGTTGTCGGATCATAACACATAATAGGTGACTATAGAGTTGCAAGATAGGATCAAGAACTCCCGTATATTCATGAAAACATAATAGGTTCGGATCCGAAATCATGGCACTCGGGCCCAAGTGACAAGCATTGAGCATAGCAAAGTCATAGCAACATCAATCTCAGAGAATAGTGGATACTAGGGATCAAACCCTAACAAAACTAACTTGATTACACGATAAATCTCATCCAACCCATCACCGTCCAGCAAGCCTACGATGGAATTACTCACGCACGGTGTTGAGCATCATGAAATTGGTGATGGAGGATGGTAGATGATGACGGCTACGAATCCCCCTCTCCGGAGCTCCGAACGGACTCCAGATCAGCCCTCCAGAGAGAGATTAGGGCTTGGCGGCGGCTCTGTATCGTAAAACATGTTGAAACTTTCTCTCTGATTTTTTTCTCCGCGAATGCAAATATACGGAGTTGCAGTTGAGGTCGATGGACGTCCAGGGGGGGCCACGAGGCAGGGGGCGCGCCCCCCACCCTCATGAACAGGGTGTGGGCCCCCTGACGCTCTTTCTTTTGCTAGTATTTTTTATTAATTCTAAAAAGTTGCTCCGTGGATTTTTAGGTCATTCTGATAACTTTAATTTTGCACAAAAATAACACCATGCCAGTTCTGCTGAAAATTGCGCCAGTCCGGGTTTGTTCCATTAAAATCATGCAAGTTAGAGTACAAAACAAGGGCAAAAGTGTTTGGAAAAGTAGATACGATGGAGACGTATCACTGACCATTGGGGATTTTCCACGTGTAAAATTTTAATTCACTGGAGTATCCACGTCTCAGCTCATTGCTAGGACA
>NW_025233946.1:0-7548 GCF_018294505.1 Triticum aestivum | reverse complement strand
TAGTGCAAGTTGTTTGTAGGTAAGAAAGAAGATGACTTGAGTCTGTGTGTGTCAGTGAGTTCATCTATTGCTGTGATCGTCGACATTTTGTCGCAGAGACTAAGTGACTAACTAGTTGCCAGATTCCTAGGTCTGTAAGGAACTTGTGATCCGTGGAGCCGTTGGTCTTGTTGTTTCACTACCCGTTGGTGAACCAGTGCATGATGCTACTGATTTCTTGGTACTTTCTATGAGCAAGTATGCTGATGCTCAAAATAATTACTGTTAAGAGCAGACATGTTTATGCTCAGAAATAGAAGGGGCGACAAAACACTTGAAAATCTCATGTTGGCATGTTGTGCAATAAGAAGAGACCTACCATGTGGAGTGCGACATTTGTGGGAATGGTTCTGAAGACCGCCACCATGTAGTATGCTGTACCCTGGAGTTTGGGAACTCCTGCCTGTAGAGGCATTCAGAAATGCAGGCCCTGACTGGTTGTTAGTTCTGTTGGCGTCCTGTGTACGGAGGAGATTAGAAGCAAAGTCCTGCTGATGCTGTGGGCACTTCAGGAATGGCGTTATTTTTCACAGCGAAGGTAATGGTACCATTGGTGCCTCGGACCAGAATATTTCTTCTGTGCCCAACCTGATTACCATGTGTGTGACGGTAAGGAAGCAGGTGGAACATGTTTGCTGAAGCACTGCGACGGAAGATACATCAAAGGAGTTATAGGTATATGCTTAACATCAACAGTTCAGAATCGGTTACACTAGTGGGGGGCTGATGTTGGATGGACATAGCTTCCAGCTGAATATGTGAAGATATGTTCTGATGGGGCCGGTGAGCTTGATGTCTTCATTTTGTGTAGCTCCTTAATGACTTATCCTTCCTTTCCGAATCCTTGCTTTTCCGGGATGTTCTTCGTTCATAACGATCATATCTACTCCTTCTTTTTCTTGGCGGTGATTCTTCTCTTCTACTTCTTCTCTTTGGAGAATCTTCTCTTCTTTTGTAGGGTGACGTACACTCATTGGAATAGTGTTCGGGTCTCCCACAATTGTAGCAATTGCGCTCTCGACTAGAAGATCTTTTGTCATTGTAGGACCATGACTTAGAGCTTCTCTCTTTGCTTCTACTCTTGTAGAATTTGTTGAAGTTCTTCACCATTAAGCTCAATTCTTCATTGAAGGTTTGTTTCTCACATGATGATGTGGGGGCTTCACATGAGGCTTTGTAAGCACCACTTGACTTGTTGTGAAGTTCCTCCTTATCCTTGAGTGACATCTCATGAGCAACAATTCTTTCAATGACTTCCGTTGGCTTGAGATTCTAGTAGTTGGGCATCATTTGGATCAATGTGCACACGGTATCATATTTTCCATCCAATGCTCTTAGGATCTTCTTGATGATGAATATGTCGGTCATCTCTTCACTCCCTAAGCCCGCAATCTCATTTGTGATAAGAACAAGCCTAGAGTACATTTCAGTGACACCTTCACCATCCTTCATTTTGAACTTGTCAAGTTGACTTTGGAGCACATCCAATTTGGATTCCTTGACGGAGTCGGTACCTTCATGCATATCAATCAAAGTATCCCAAATTTCCTTTGCATTCTCAAGACAGCTGATTTTGTTGAATTCTTCGGGGGACAATCCGTTGAAGAGGATATCACAAGCTTGAGTGGTGTATTGCAGCATCTTCAACTCATCCGCGTTAGCTTCACGGTTCGGTTCTCTCCCATCAAAGAATTCACCTTGCAAGCCAATACACACAATAGCCCAAACGGCGGGGTTATGTCCGAGAATATGCATTTTCATCTTATGCTTCCAACTAGCAAAATTAGTACCATCGAAGTAAGGACCTCTACGGTGATAATTTCCCTCGCTAGACGCCATACTCTCCTAGGTTGTGAAACCAAGGCTATGAACACCAAAAGCTATGGAAATCAAAGCAAATGGAGACCAAAGCTCTGATACCACTTGTAGGATCTTGAAATATGTCTAGAGGGGGGTGATTAGACTACTTGACCAATTAAAAACTTAACTTTTCCCAATTTTAGTCTTTGGCAGATTTTAACTATCTTAGCACAAGTCAAGCAATCTTCACACAATTCAAGCAAGCATGCAAAGAGTATATGGGCAGCGGAAAGTAAAGCATGCAACTTGAAAGAATGTAAAGGGATGGGTTTGGAGGATTCAAACGCAATTGGAGACACGGATGTTTTTGTCGTGGTTCCGATAGGTGGAGCTATCGTACATCCACATTTATGGAGACTTCAAACCACGAAGGGTAACGGCTGCACGAGTCCACGGAGGGCTCCACCCACGAAGGGTCCACGAAGAAGCAACCTTGTCTATCCCACCATGACCGTCGCCCACGAAGGACTTGCCTCACTAGCGGTAGATCTTCACGAAGTAGGCGATCTCCTTGCCCTTACAAACTCCTTGGTTCAACTCCACAATCTAGTCGGAGGCTCCCAAGTGACACCTAGCCAATCTAGGAGACACCACTCTCCAAGAAGTAACAAATGGTGCGTTGATGATGAACTCCTTGCTCTTGTGCTGAAGGTAGAGAGGCCCGCACAATGACGTCGGGAGCGAGCACCTCCTTGGAGCTCTGAGAGCCCGGCTGCGCCATAGCAAGCGCTGAAGGCAGAGAGGGCTCCTCCCCGATAGCAATGGCCGTGACGACCGAGCAGGGGCTCTCCACTGGCAGCGGCGCCCCTTCAAGCAGGAGCTCCGGAGGGGCCACAGAGACCTTGAAGGCGTGCGGTGGAGGAGTCCGCTGCATATGAAGGTCCAGGGCAGAGGGCGCCGCTAGGAGCAGACGAGGTGGTGGCGTCTCTAGCTCAGAGAAGACGAGCGCGGTGCAGGGAGGGGCCTCCGGAGCTCGCAGGTGGCCGAGGATTTGGCGAGCGGCGGGGCAGGGGTCGCCGGTGCCGGGGAAGGCGCCGAACACGGCTGGGATCTCATGCCCTCGTCATGCACACCCCGGGTGCAGGAGAGCAGGGAAGAGCTGGAGGAGGCCGGATCCAGGAGCTGCGGCCTCGGGGGAGGCCGGATCCGGTCGCGACGGTCGCGGCGGTCGCGGAGGTGGACGGAGCGGCCGATCCGGGCGGCGGCGGCCGCGTGCTCACACGGCGTCGGGCGTGGTCGCGGTCATGCTCCCGTCCTCGCATGCTCCTGATGCAGTTGGGGGTTGAACATTTCTCCTTCACCCTCTATTCTTTTCTCCTTACCATGTATGTGATGGTAAGGAAGCAAGCGAAACATGTTTGCTGAAGCACTGCGACGGAAGATACATCAAAGGAGTTATAGGTATATGCTTAACATCAACAGTTCAGAATCGGTTACACTCGTGGGGGGCTGATGTTGGATGGACACAGCCTCCAGCTGAATATGTGAAGATATGTTCTGATGGGTCGGTGATTGGGGATGTATTGCAAGAGGCAATGATGGTGCTGCTTTGTTTTTCCTCGTGTCGGTTGGTTCGCCGCCACGTGTTGGGAACGCTTTGCATCGTAAGGCTCTGGCACTAATCAACAGCCTTAGTTCAGGTCAACAGTTCAGTATGGGCCATGCCATGTTCAGGACCTATTATCAGGCACTGGTTTGTTCAGATTTTGATCCCTCTCACCTATGTGAAAAAAGAGAGGACATGAAAGGTTGCCAGTTGATGGCTGAACGATAGCAAGACATGCTTCCTGTGCATTCAGAATACATTATGTGCTTCTCGTTGAAACACAGGTAAGACCCTCAACATCCAGCACAAATTCAATGGAGTAGCTACTATGTAGACATGTATTCAAATTTCAGTGCCAAGTTGACATGCATCCAGTCATCCAGATCCAGTGAATACATCAAAGCATGCGGGTAAAATTCAAATGTGGAACACACAAGGACTTCATCTGGCGCTGTCGACCAAGGTACTGTTGGGGAACGTAGCAGAAATTCAAAATTTTCCTACGTGTCACCAAGATCTATCTATGGAGAAACCAGCAACGAGGGGAAGGAAAGTGCATCTACATACCCTTGTAGATCGCTAAGCGGAAGCATTCAAGAGAACGGGGTTGAAGGAGTCGTACTCATCGTGATCCAAATCACCGGAGATCCTAGTGCCGAACGGACGGCACCTCCGCGTTCAACACACGTACAGCCCGGTGACGTCTCCCATGCCTTGATCCAGCAAGGAGAGAGGGATAGGTTGAGGAAGACTCCATCCAGCAGCAGCACAACGGCGTGGTGGTGGTGGAGGAGCGTGGCAATCCTGCAGGGCTTCGCCAAGCACCGCGTGAGAGGAGGAGGTGTCACGGGAGGGAGGGAGGCGCCAGGGCTTCAGGTATGGCTGCCCTCCCTCCCCTCCACTATATATAGGGGCAAGGGAGAGGGGGAAGGTGCAGCCTTGCCCCTTCCTCCAAGGAAGGGGTACGGCCAAGAGGGGGGGAGGAGTCCATCCTCCCCAAGGCACCTCGGAGGTGCCTTCCCCTTTGAGGACTCTTCCCTCCCCAAGTTTCCTTGGCGCATGGGCCTCTTGGGGCTGGTGCCCTTGGCCCATATAGGCCAAGGTGCACCCCCTACAGCCCATGTGGCCCCCCGGGGCAGGTGGACCCCCCCGGTGGACCCCCGGACCCCTTTCGGCACTCCCGGTACAATACTGATAAAGTGCGAAACTTTTCCGGCGACCAAAACAAGACTTCCCATATATAAATCTTTACCTCCGGACCATTCCGGAACTCCTCGTGACGTCCGGGATCTCATCCGGGACTCCGAACAACATTCGGTAACCACACACAAACTTCCTTTATAACCCTAGCGTCATCGAACCTTAAGTGTGTAGACCCTACGGGTTCGGGAACCATGTACACATGACCGAGACAACTCTCCGGCCAATAACCAACAGCGGGATCTGGATACCCATGTTGGCTCCCACATGTTCCACGATGATCTCATCGGATGAACCATGATGTCAAGGACTCAATCAATCCCGTATACAATTCCCTTTGTCTAGCGGTATTGTACTTGCCCGAGATTCGATCGTCGGTATACCGATACCTTGTTCAATCTCGTTACCGGCAAGTCTCTTTACTCGTTCCGTAACACATCATCCCGTGATCAACCCCTTGGTCACATTGTGCACATTATGATGATGTCCTACCGAGTGGGCCCAGAGATACCTCTCCGTTTACACCGAGTGACAAATCCGAGTCTCGATTCGTGCCAACCCAACAGACACTTTCGGAGATACTTGTAGTGCACCTTTATAGTCATCCAGTTACGTTGTGATGTTTGGTACACCCAAAGCATTCCTACGGTATCCGGGAGTTACACAATCTCATGGTCTAAGGAAAAGATACTTGACATTAGAAAAGCTTTAGCATACGAACTACACGATCTTTGTGCTAGGCTTAGGATTGGGTCTTGTCCATCACATCATTCTCCTAATGATGTGATCCCGTTATCAATGACATCCAATGTCCATGGTCAGGAAACCGTAACCATCTATTGATCAACGAGCTAGTCAACTAGAGGCTTACTAGGGACATGGTGTTGTCTATGTACCCACACATGTATCTGATTTCCTATCAATACAATTATAGCATGGATAATAAACGATTATCATGAACAAGGAAATATAATAATAACTAATTTATTATTGCCTCTAGGGCATATTTCCAACAGTCTCCCACTTGCACTAGAGTCAATTATCTAGTTCACATCACCATGTGATTAACACTCACAGGTCACATCACCATGTGACCAACATCCAAAGAGTTTACTAGTGTCACTAAACTAGTTCACATCATCATGTGATTAAGACTCAATGAGTTCTGGGGTTTGATCATGTTTTGCTTGTGAGAGAGGTTTTAGTCAACGAGTCTGCAACAATCAGATCCGTATGTACTTCGCAAATCTCTATGTCATATTGTAAATGGTGCTTCCACGCTCCACTTGGAGCTATTCCAAATGGTTGCTCCACTATATGTATCCGGTTTGCTGCTCAGAGTCATTCGGATAGGTGTTAAAGCTTGCATCGACGTAACCCTTTACGCCGAACTCTCTATCACCTCCATAATCGAGAAACATGTCCTTATTTACTTCAAGGACAATTTTGACCGCTGTCCAATGATCCATTCCTGGATCATTCTTGTACCCCTTGACTGACTCATGGAAAGGCACACTTCCGGTGCGGTACACAGCATAGCATACTATAGAGCCTACGTCTGAAGCATAGGGGACGGCCTTCATCCTTTCTCTCTTTTCTGCCGTGGTCGAGCTTTAAGTCTTAACTTTGTACCTTACAACTCAGGCAAGAACTCCTTCTTTGACTGATCCATCTTGAACACCTTCAAGATCATGTCAAGGTATGTGCTCATTTGAAAGTACCATTAAGCGTTTTGATCCATCCTCATAGATCTTGATGCTCAATGTTCAAGTAGCTTAATCCAGGTTTTCACTTGAAAAACACCTTTCAAATAACCCTATATGCATTCCAGAAATTCTACATCATTTCTGATCATCAATATGTCAACAACATATACTCATCAGAAAGTCTATAGTGCTCCCACTCACTTCTTTGGAAATACAAGTTTCTCATAAACTTTGTACAAACCCAAAATCTTTGATCATCTCATCAAAGTGTACATTCCAACTCCGAGATGCTTACTCCAGTCCTTAGAAGGATCGGTGGAGCCAGCATACCTTTTAGCATCCTTAGGATCGACAAAACCTTTCTGATTGTATCACATACAACCTTTCCTTATGAAGACTGGTAAGGAAACTTGTTTTGACATCCATCTGCTAGATTTCATAAATGCAGCTAATGCTAACATGATTCCGACGGACTTAAGCATCGCGACGGATGAGAAAAACTCATCGTAGCCAACTCCTTGAACTTGTGAAAAACTCTTCGCCACAAGTCGAGCTTCATAGACGGTGACACTATCGTCCACGTCCGTCTTCTTCTTAAAGATCCATTTATCTCAATGACTTGCCGATCTTCGGGCAAGTCCACCAAAGTCCATGCTTTGTTCTGGTACATGGATCCTATCTCGGATTTCATGGCTTCTAACCATTTGTCAGAATTTGGGCCCACCATCGCTTCTCCATATCTCGTAGGTTCATTGTTGTCTAGTAACATGACCTTCAAGACAGGATTACTGTACCACTCTGAAGTAGTACGCATCCTTGTCACCCTACGAGGTACGGTAGTGACTTGATCTGAAGTTTCATGATCACTATCATAAGCTTCTACTTCAATTGGTGTAGGTGCCACAGGAACAACTTCCTGTGCCCTGCTACACACTAGTTGTAGTAATGGTTCAATAACCTCATCAAGTCTCCACCATCCTCCCACTCAACTTTTCGAGACAAACCTTTTCTCGAGAAAGGACCCGATTCAAGAAACAATCCCTATTGCTTTCGGATCTAAATTAGGAGGTATACCCAACTGTTTTGGGTGTCCTATGAAGATGCATTTTATCCGCTTTGGGTTCAAGCTTATCAACCTGAAACTTTTTCACATAAGCGTTGCAGCCCCAAACTTTTAAGAAACGACAACTTAGGTTT
>NW_025233945.1:5113-7548 GCF_018294505.1 Triticum aestivum | reverse complement strand
TCGGATTTATTCTAATAGTACGGGCGACGAACACACTCTCGTACAGATGAAATGGTGTGGCTCACGTACACTACAACTAACTAGTGGAGTAGTTGTTTGCTATATTACTTGTTACAACCAAATATGTACTAGACTAGTTTTATTATAGGACAAACTACGTACATGCCAGCCAACAGTTTTCTAGTGTGAATGTGGACTTGCATCAACTCTAAAGGTTACCTAGAAAAATCAACTCTAAAGTCCGATCCTCAATTTTATCCTAGCGTAATAGATTCCCTGGCATGCCGTCGTTGGCGCCACCGTACGTGTACCCCGCTTCGTACGAAGAAGTAGCAACAATCTTCTAGTTATGCGATTGCCAGCTGACTGGACTGTCTTCGAGGAAGAACAACGAGTGCGAAGACTTCCTCAAAGTGCACGTTGGCACATTGCACGTATCCTTTTGTAGTGAGTCGGGCCTTGTATTTCACCATGCAGCGATGCTCGTCCTTCTTGACCTTAAACACCCACATGAGCCCAGTGCCTTGATGTTCTGCAGGGAGTGTTGTGAGTGTACAAGTGGCATTGTTATCAGCTCCGCCTCGGGCAAGCGTGCGTCACCGGCTATCAGATGCAACACCTCATCGTCGTCGAGGCTCTCCCCCAATTGTGGCGGCTCGGCGAGAAGGTCACAAATGCGCCAATACAGGTGTGGGCGCCAGTGCTGCGTCGACATCGGATAGGTCCAACCAATGGTTGGTGGAGTTACGAATTGGACTGGCACCACCTCGTTTGGGGTGACTAGGGCCATGAGCATGGGATTGTTGGGTCCGCTAGGCTTGGATAGCGGTAGTGCTCGGGGTTGCTGTACCTGGGGTCATTTAGCTCGTTGTCGTTCTGCCCACGGTTGCTGATGTGCTCGGCGTTGCTCCCCGAGCATCAATACTTGTGCACACTATACATTCCAAAGTGAAGGAGTTGTTCGCTGGCGCCACTCCCGACCTCCCCCCAGCTACAATGTGCCTCCTTGTCGAAGACAATGTCGCAAGTGATGTGCACGCGCTTCGACAAAGTGTTTTTTAATTTCAATGTTGATAATGGAAATTGGAGGAAATTAAATTTCCTAAACTGCAAGTGTTTATTTCTTTTAGCTTGATAATGATAGGAGTTACTTTTTTGTGGCCGAAATAAAAGTTTGGGAATTAAATAGAACCCTAAAAGGGAAAGTTATGGAAATAATCTCAGTCAAAAAAAGTTAAGGAAATAAATATAGTCCCCAAATGAGTTCACAAATCTAATAATTGGAATGTGCATAAAGTAAAAATCAATGGAAATCTGACTATAAAAAGAAACCCAAATTTTGAATTGAGGATAGGTCAAGTGAAATATTTAAAACAAGCTTATGAAAATAATTTGTAGAAAATGAATTACGATAAAGCACTAAATAAATGTTAAATTTATGTATGTATTTCTGGTATTTAGAAATGATTGTCTTTAAAACAAATTGAATCTCAAAAGAGAAATGGAATTAGAAAGAAAACAGAGAAGAAAAAGAAAAAGGCAGAGGCAGCCCAGCCAGCAAGTCTGCACGGGCCAACAGCAAGTCAGCGCAGCTAGCGCATGTGCATGTTCCAAGCCCGCTAGGCTAGCAAACCGGTATGCATCCATTTTATCATGATGATCCGACGGCCAGCACAGCGCCGGCGCTCACCTCTCAATATCCTCTCTCTCGCGCGCGTTCATGTGGATCCAGTCGTCAACTTGCCTTCCTTAACCTCCTAGTGAGATTCTCGTGCACATGAACCCGAGCCTGCCATGCTCCGTCTATGTCGCTTTCATGCACTTCCAACATGCACCCGTCCCCGTCAGCTTATCCTATAAATACCTCGGGCCTCGCTCACATTTTTGCCCCACCACGCAACACCCAATGCCGCCAGATTGCTGCAAATCGAGCCCATCTTCTCCGCCTCAATTTCATGCAATTCAGGCCAGAATTTCCGTAAGCCAGAGCCCCTCTTGAATAGCCAGTGCCAGCACCACCGCCGTCGTCCACTGGTGCATCTCACAGACATCATCTGCCCGGTTACAAACTCCAACGAACCATGGCTGTGTAGTACACCGGGGGTGGCTTCTCGAAGGGGAGCCTGGGGCAGGTCTGCTATAGGGTCCATGAGGCCCAGCATGAATCTAGCAATAGGCAGGAGACCTGAAGCCCGGATAAACATCCAGGAGATCATCTTGACCTCCAAGTTATGATTGCGATAGTGAGATTGTATCTACCCCAATAAAACACTAGCCCTCATCATCTATATAAGGTGGAGGCTAGGGGCTCTCATTCCCATCTACACCCGTTGAACTAATTTCTCCACTACTAGAAAAAAGGCTGTTAGTGGCGCACCTATTTTGGCTATTAATGGTGCACTATAGGTGCGCCACTAATACCACGCCACTAGTAA
>NW_025233945.1:0-1176 GCF_018294505.1 Triticum aestivum | reverse complement strand
ATCCTTTGATTTTCATGTCTCCACTTCTTTTAGAAATCTCGTATGGACAGTTGAGATTCGTAGGATGACCTGGCTGTATGTTCAAAACATTAACACTACCTTTCAGATACATCATATGAGGCACACAATTCTCTGGGATTATCTGTTGAAAAACATAGTAATAACTTCATAGTTAGCAATGATGTACTAGTTTTAGAAGTATGCAAAAGATGCACGGATGTCGTAATAGTAAAAATCTTACCAGGGTATCTCCATGGTAGTTACCGTAGTTGAACACATGCACTAGTGACACGTATTTACCATAATGTTGAGGAGTTTGATTGTAGATATTGTAATTCTCAATGTCAGTACAAAATCCGACCAAATGATTTTTCTCCTTGTAAGTTGTTAATTCGGAGCCATCGGTGTAGTGGGTTTTGTCTACCATCTCCCGCACATTCTTTGAACAATAAAAATAAGCTGTCAATGGGAATAAGTTGTCAACTATTTTGAAATTAACAATATAAATTAGCTAATAACTATGTTTGAGAAACTCACATAGCGGTAGAACTAGAGGCGTATCAACAAGGACCCAAATGTCCATATTGTCTTGGTTGATGTCAAGATTACCAAGATCCATGGTGATAAGCATACCCTCATCAAAACCATACATCTTGCAAAATGCTTCCCAATTTTTGCAACCAAAATGGGTTACGCTCTCAGAATTATATAGATTTACTTCAAAGTCCACATCGTGATGAGTCCTTAGGTGAATTTTCTTTGTTTCAGAAATTTCATGGTCTTCAAAATCCATCCTCTTCAAGACATAGCGTCTTGCATGGCATGGGATAAGCTATACTCGAATTGTAAAAGATGAAAATTACACGTTGAAATAGTTGAAGTCATGCTTAATTATGAAAATAACACTTATCGTCGTTGTGTACCGTTTCAACTTTGAAGGTCTCCTCGAGCTTAATGTTGAAGCGCCGATCATCGTCCAGGTGAAGCATGTCGCACAGACCTCGATCGTTGTGGCACCAGTCGCATTCCGCCGGGAGACTTTCGTCGTCCCTTTCGTCGTCTGATGATGCTGATGACATATCCTACGTTCATAATTCAAAACTACATCATTTAGGGTTTGTCGACACCGAGGCATCCTAAAAGCTAAGCTTTTATCATTTAGGGTTTGTCGATGCT
>NW_025233944.1:6446-7549 GCF_018294505.1 Triticum aestivum | reverse complement strand
GAGTGTTGATGACCGACACGTAAACGCACCCCAGGGTTCGTTAATCGTGGAAATCACTCCGGGACCGCAAAACAGTGAGTAATAGTCCAAGAAACGGGCCAGAATCGGCCAAAACTGCCAGTGTTGATGACCGACATGTAAGCGCACCTTGGGGTTCATTAACTATGGAAATTCCTTCGGGACCTCAAAACAGTGAATAATAATCCAAGAAACGGGCCAGAATCGGACAAAATTGCGAGTGTTGATGACCGACACGTAGACGCACCCCAGGGTTCGTTAATCGTGGAAATCACTCGGGACCGCAAAACAGTTAGTAATAGTCCATGAAATGGGCCAGAATCAGCCAAAACTACTAGTGTTGATGACCGACATGTAAGCGCACCTTAGGGTTCAATAACTATGGAAATTGCTTCGGGACCTCAAAACAGTGAATAATAATCCAAGAAATGGGCCAGAATCTGCCAAAATTGCGAGTGTTGATGACCGACACATAGACGCACCCCAGGGTTCGTTAATCATGGAAATCACTGTGGGACCGCAAAACAGTTATTAATAGTCCATGAAACGGGCCAGAATCGGCCAAAACTGCCAGTGTTGATCACCGACATGTAAGCGCACCTTGGGGTTCAATAACTATCGAAAATTCTTCGGGACCTCAAAACAGTGACTAATAATCCAAGAAACGGGCCAGAATTGGCCAAAACTGCGAGTGTTGATGACCACCATATAAGTGCACCTTGGGGTTCAATAACTATGGAAATTGCTTCAGGACCTCAAAACAGTGAGTAATAATCCAAGAAACGGGCCAGAATCGGCCAAAACTGCGAGTGCTGATGACCGACACGTAAACGCACCCAGGGTTTGTTAATCGTGGAAATCACACCGGGACCGCAAAACAGTGAGTAATAGTCCATGAAACAGGCCAGAATTGGCCAAAACTGCGAGTGTTGATGACCGACACGTAAACGCACCCCAGGGTTCGTTAATCGTGGAAATCACTCTCGGACCGCGAAACAGTGAGTAATAGTCCATAAAACTAGCGAGAATCGGCAAAAACTGTGAGTGTTGATGACCGACACGTAAACGCACCCCAGGGTTCGTTA
>NW_025233944.1:0-1265 GCF_018294505.1 Triticum aestivum | reverse complement strand
AGTGTTGATGACCGACACGTAAACGCACCCCAGGGTTCGTTAATCGTGGAAATCACTCCGGGACCACAAAACAGTGAGTAATAGTCCAAGAAACGGGCCAGAATCGGCCAAAACTCCCAGTGTTGATGACCGACATGTAAGCGCACCTTGGGGTTCATTAACTATGGAAATTGCTTCGGGACCTCAAAACGGTGAGTAATAATCCAAGAAACGGGCCAGAATCGGCCAAAACTGCCTGTGTTGATGACCGACACGTAAACGGACCCAGGGTTCGTTAATCATGGAAATCACTCCATGACCCCAAAACAGTGAGTAATATTCCATGAAATGGGCGAGAATCGTCCAAAACTGCCAGTGTTGATGACCGACATGTAAGCGCACCTTGGGGTTCAATAATTATGGAAATCGCTTTAGGACATTAAAACAGTGAGTAATAATCCAAGAAACGGGCCAGAATCGGCCAAAACTGCGAGTGTTGATGCACGACACGTAAACGCACCCAGGGTTCGTTAATCATGGAAATCACTCTTGGACCGCGAAACAGTGAGTAATAGTCCAAGAAACGGGCCAGAATCGGCCAAAACTGCGAGTGTTGATGACCGACACGTAGACGCACCCCAGGGTTCGTTAATCGTGGAAATCACTGCGGGACCGCAAAACAGTTAGTAATAGTCCATGAAACGGGGCAGAATCGGCCAAAACTGCCAGTATTGATCACCGACATGTAAGCGCACCTTGGGGTTCAATAACTATCGAAATTGCTTCGGGACCTCAAAATAGTGAGTAATAATCCAAGAAACGGGCCAGAATCGGCCAAAACTGCCTGTGTTGATGACCGACACATAAACGCACCCAGGGTTCGTTAATCATGGAAATCACTCCATGACCCCAAAACAGTGAGTAATATTCCATGAAATGGGCGAGAATCATCCAAAACTGCCAGTGTTGATGACCGACATGTAAGCGCACCTTGGGGTTCAATAACTATGGAAATCGCTTTAGGACCTCAAAAGACTGAGTAATAATCGAAGAAACGGGCTAGAATCGGCCAAAACTCCGAGTGTTGATGACCGACACGTAGACGCACCCTAGGGTTCGTTAATCGTGGAAATCACCGCGGGACCGCAAAACAGTTTGTAATAGTCCATGAAACGGGCCAAAATCAGCCAAAACTGCCAGTGTTGATGACCGACATGTAAGCGCACCTTGGGGTTCAATAACTATGGAAATTCCTTCGGGACCTCAAAACAGTGAATAATAATCCA
>NW_025233943.1:0-7551 GCF_018294505.1 Triticum aestivum | reverse complement strand
GTGAGCCCATTCTGGAGTTTAATGGAGTGCAGGGCAAGTTTTACCTGTATCCGAATTGTTTGTTTGTTACACCATTGAATTGTTCGCTTGTTTCATGTCATGGAAGAAACCGGTCTGCTGCTTGATAACTTTATATTAGTTTCACAATGCACCATGTGTAATATTTTGGTTTATCATGAGATTTTGCAGTAATCAATTGTCACATACCTTTTTTCCTTTTTGCGGGGGCTTTTCACATTTGTTATGTCTCATCAGTCATCTTGAGAATGATATTTGCAAGTGACTAAGTCGACTACCTTGCATCAAGATATACCTACAGCTGCACAAAATGTTATGTGTAGTTTAGTTTCTGGAGTAGGTTTCAACTCCATTCAAACATTCAGAAGCACCTAAAAGAACCCCACACCATGGAAACTCACAATTAGTAGCATCGATGTTATCTGCTAGTTTTCAAATAATTAGAATTTCTTATTGCAAGATGCCCACCGCTAGAGAACAACCATTGATGTTATCACCTACTGTTTCGTTTATTCTTAAGAGGTTTGGTTATATAACTCAGCGGCATTTTAATTCCCGATAATTGGGTTTACACTGGAGTATTTTATTTCTGTGGGGAGAGGGAGAGAAGCCAGTGCAGGGTGTGGGAAGCACCTCTTCATGTGAATTTTTTTTGCTTTATTGTGTAATTTTTTTTCTTGAGGTCCTGACCGTAGAACAACCGTTCTATGGTATTTTTTTCAATTATGTACAAACAGTTACAAGGTTGGAAAAGGAAAAGGTCTATAAAACTTCAGTTTTTGCTAACATTAGGAGATTAAAGGTCCCTTGTGATGTATTTATGTAAATTGTGTTAAAGGGGGACTAAAATGCAAAGCTTCTGACTTGAAGATCCAACTATTCTGGCTATGAACAAGAATAAATTTTAGAGAGATTCCATGAAAGGATTATAAGTTGTTGTTGATCCAAGTGTTGAAGGGATCTACTTTCCTTTGCTTTGATATGTATGCCGGACAGCCTCTTTACAGGTAGAGATACCCTGTTCAAGGACAGGGGGGCGGGGGTGTGAACTTTGTGAAATCCTGTCCTATTGATGACTTTGCAAACTTAAGTAAGGGTGGTTGTCCATGGTACTGAGCGCTGCTGTTTCTATGCCAAGTCTTAAATATTTCCATTGTTTATTGTTAAAAAGCTTTCCTCATTTTGGTGACTTTACAGAATAAGTAAATCTTAACTAGCAGTGGTTAATAATTAAGTCTTCTTCTTTTTCCTTTGCAGCTCACATCCCACTATACCTGTAGCAGTAAGACAGAAAAAGATGATCCACAATACTCTAGTTTATATGCAGAGAAATTACTTAAGAATACTCAAGTTTTAATAAGAATACTCTAGTTTTAATAACACAATATTTAGTGCTAACCAAACAGGTCACAGTAAATAAAACTATGATATTTGAAAAAACTGCAGTATTCTTAGAATACTTAGAAAATACTTTACTATCAAACAGGGCCTGATTGATTTGGTTGCTTGATTTGGTTTAATGGCTGCTGGCGTCTGAATGTTGTCTCCTAGTTTAATGGGTACCATAATTGTTTCCGTTGATTTGGTTGTCACTCTCCTCTGGATGAGATGAGATTGAGTTTGAGATTGAGATTGAGATGCTGTCTGACTTGCAGTTAGCACAGCATTTTCTTAAGCTATGATGAATCTGGAGATTAAACTGGTACCTCAAACTCAAACTACCATCACCAATCAGGCTGGAAACTGAAACCACCAAACCAAACTATCTCAAATTAATGGTTAAGATGCTAGATTTTTTCGCTGGTATTAGACTTGTGTTTTACTCATAAGTTCCAGCTAACTATCTCAAATAAAGGAAGATGGACCTAATTAGTCTGATGTAAATTTTCTACTGCACTGGAACATAATATTGCAAGGCTGCTTTGATTGATGTGTCTGGTCAAATATGTATATATGATTAAGGTCAGTGCTGTGTTTCTCAGGTTTCACACTGCAATGACCAATGTTCTTTCCTAGAAACAGATAACTGGATTTACTTGGGCAAGGTCGCTACAGCTTTATGCCTATTTCAGTGATTATTAACTTTATAAGAATGCAAATATATGATTTAAAACTTAGCATCTCTTGTTCTGCAAGATACTGCTGTCCAATAAATAGTAGCAGCGACAATCAGTTCTTGGTACAGTGTGTAGTCCTGCAGAATACTAAGGTGTGGTACAGGCGCACCTTAGTCGGGCTTAATGTTCAGATGCCCCGGGCTCCACAAGCTTTTATGAAAATGTATCATGTCACTGTCCGTGACTCTCTCTTTTTTGCATGTTGTGATGAAGGCCTTTTTTGCCTTGTCCACCCGAGAGGCCCTTGAGTTTGCTGGAATGTCGATTAACTTCCGTTCCAGCAAATTCGGGTACTCCATATGTCCTATTTTCAGCAAAGGTCATGCTGAAATTTTCCGTGAATTTTAGCATGACTTTGCTAAAAATAGGACATATGGGGTACTTGTGACTAATGCACGGGCCGGGGTATCTTAGTAGTTAATTAAGTAGGATCAACTGCCCCGGCGTACTTGTGACTAGTGCATGGCTTTTAGGGTGCCTCGGTGTCGATAAAAACCGAAATGATGAAAAGTTAGGCTTTTAGGGTGCCTTGGCGTCGAAAAACCCTCAATGATAAAAGCTTAGATTTTAGGATGCCTCGGTGTCGACAAACCCTAAATGATGAGACCATGATCTTGTTCCTTGACAATAACCAACTTTTTAACCAAACTTTGTTTCTATTTAGAGAGAAACATGGCCCACAACGATGAGGCCGGGGGTTCGGGCGGCAAGGCATTCTGGGAGCTGTCCCAGGAGATGGAGGAACAACCTCACTTGTATGAGGCCGCCGCCTTCCCCACCGATCCTGAGACCACGGATGGTGCCGCCGAGGATGACCACACTGATGCCACCACTGATGGTGCCGCCGAGGATGCCACCACTGATGATGGCGGCGCACGCACAGATAGCAGCCAGCCGAAGAGGCAACGGAAGGACCGGCGCCCGATCGTGCTCCGCACCCTCAAGGAGGAAGTTACTGAAGTGGACTCCAACGGGAATCCAACGGCGCCCGAACGAATAGTCAAGGGGTACTCGCTTCAGCTCGGGTGCATTGTCCGGAGCACCGTCTCGATCAACACCGAGAACCTGAGGCATCCTGACCGGGGGAATTTGCGCCACCTCCTCTTCATGAAGCTGCACGAACGATACAAGTTCCCCGCTGAATTCGGAAACACAAGCCTCAAAGGGAATAAAGTGAACAATGCTGCCCTCACGAAGATGAGCAAGGCCCTGTCTACTTGGAAAAGCAATGTGAAGAGAATGATCGAGAAAGGTGAGAGTTATGAGAAGATCAAGGAGAAAAATCCTTCCATCACCGAAGATGACTACAACGACTTCAAGATCAATTGCTCGAGCACCGCAAGCTCCCAATCAAGTGAGTGGGGGAAACAAATGCGGGAGCTGAACATAGGGGAACACACACTCGGTCCCGGCGGTTACAGAGTGGCGGAGCCTATATGGGAAAAGGAGGAGGTGGACCGTGCCGAGCAAGGCCTACCGCCCCTCTTCGATAAATACGGTGACAAGCAGACCAGGAACTTTGTCAGGGCCCGGTACAAGAAGGACCCGAAAACAAAGGAGCTTACCACGGATCCGAAGACCAGGCAGCTTGAGCTTGTTCTGGTAAGGAATACACCCCCGCGTAATTAGCTCCATATGGTTGCATTCTAATTAATGAAGCCGAATTTCTAAATGGTTCACATTCCTTCCG
Source organism: Triticum aestivum (assembly GCF_018294505.1). Taxonomy (NCBI): domain Eukaryota; kingdom Viridiplantae; phylum Streptophyta; class Magnoliopsida; order Poales; family Poaceae; genus Triticum; species Triticum aestivum. The sequence continues at coordinate 3,726 of NW_025233943.1, read as the reverse complement.
CAGGCGACTGAAAGCAGTAGCGCGGGGTCGACTCAGAGCAACCCTTGGGACACCACTCTAAATAGGGGGTTGAATATAATGAAGAACAAGGATAAGCTCAGTAAGCCGAAGTCAGCTGGTCGTGTAGCCGGCAAAGGCTTGTCGACAAAATGGGGGTCATACTATACCGCTGGTGTGCAGAAGGAGAGAAAGACCAGCTCGGAAAGCCAGGCGCGAGAGGTTCAAGAACTCAAGGCACAGGTGGCGCGGATTCCGGAGATTGTCCAAGAGCAAGTGGAACAACGACTCGGAGAGACGATCACCGCCCTTGTGCCTACCTTGATCTCGGGGTTGAGTGCGTGGATTGCGGGCGGCCAACAGGGGCCGCCCCCGATTCCTAGCTTCACGGCCAGCAACTCGCATAATGCGATGGCGGGGCCATTGGTGCCTCCGGCGGAGGCGGCATTGGTGTCTCCGACGCCGGCACGGGAGCTTAATGCACCCGGGTGTACGCCGGCCGGCACCTCTTCAGCAAGCGGCCGCTCCGTCAACTGCACGCCCGCCGTTGGCGGTGCCTCGACATTAGCCGAGCTCGACGCCATCATCACGGTAACTAATTAAGCCTCTCTCGGCCGAGGACTTCATCTCCTTGCCTTTGACTGGGCATCCCTGACGCCCTACATGTTTTCGCAGGGCGCCGCCGACGTTCCGTGCACTCTCCTCCACTTAGTGAACAACGAGTTGGTCGATGTCGCCAAGGGCAAAATCGTTCAACCGGGCAACCCCTTGTTCCACGGTACCCAGATGCCACCCAACTTGTTTAGGGTTCAACTGGTTCGGGTGCTGCCAGGCTGCGACGACTTGTTACCTCCGATTCGACCCGTCGGGGCCGACGATGATGACGTGATGACCCTCAGCGCCTGCCTGAGCTGGCCCCTGCTTTGGCCGAAGAGCCAGATTCGTTTGGGGGCAGGGGACACCACCCCAAAGACAACACCACCAGTCGTGCCGGCGCCAAGTCGGCCCCATGGCAAGACCGCCGTAACAGTGACGGACATCCCTATGCCACTGGATCCAAACATGCATATGGCACAGGATCAGAACGACGACGACGACGACGATGATACATTTGGCAACGTTGATCAGTACTTTGCCGAGCATGGGTACGATGGCGACTTCATGGGGCCTCCTTCTCAAGAACCAAACCCAACAAAAGACGTGTGCGATCTAGCTCGTACCGCGGAGAAGCCAAGTTGCAACAGGCGCCGTCTGGCGTTCAGCTCTCAGGAGACGCCTCCAGCTGCCGACTTCACCGAGCCTCAGATAGGCGAGGTGCGAAATATTATCAGCCCCAACACACTCAAGAAGGCGGTCTGTGAGCAGAACTCGGTCCCATTACAGGAGAAGAAGAAGGCACGCAAAAGAAAGACTAAGAAGGGTGCGAGCCAGCCGGCACCGAGTACGATCCGTGCTCAGGACGGGCCACCTTCACCGCAGGATATCTCGAGGAGGGTGCATGTGGCGGGTAGGGCGATGCTACCACCAAATATGCTTAATGCTGCAACCGGTGCTATGCGGAGTCTGCACGACAGTGTTCTTTCTTTGGAGAAGCGACGTCTCAGAGAGAAGGATGTGGCATACCCGGTTTTCGTGGCCAAGGTGCCAGAGGGCAAGGGCTTTGTGGATGGCGACATCGGGGGTACGATCGTCCTGCGGTTTGATGACATCTTTGCTATGTTTAACCTTCATCCGCTGCACTACACCTTCGTTCGGCTATTTTCGCTGAGTATGGAGATGCGGATCATTCGCGACAAGACCCCGGACATCGTGATAGTCGACCCCTTCTACATGCGTGCCAAGATCTTGGGCAGCGCTGGGGACCGGCAAGTCGCGAGTTCTTACCTCGAAGGCGTCATTCTGGCAAACCAAGATAAGGATAACTTCCTCGTGCCTTACTTTCCCGAGTAAGTCCTCCCCTCAATCGGCCCGTAACATATGAATTCTTACTTTTTGATCGTTTTTCTTTTAACATTCCGTGTTTTCTGCAGTGACACACGTTGCACGCTCATCCTCCTAAGCCCCAAATATTCCATGGCCACGTATTTCGACCCGGACCGTCAGTCGAACGTAGACTACACAAATGTCAAGAAGGTTCTTGATGATGTTCTCCCCGGCTACGCCCAATCTGGAGGCACCTTCACCAGGCCTATTCGTAAGTACGGCAAGCACGTGTTCTCCCACAATACGACATTCTGCTGCGTCAAGCAGCCGCCTGGCGGTCAGAAGGGTGCCTACTACGCCATCCATCACATGCGAGCGATCGTACGGGACCATCATCAACTTCTGCTACCGAGTAAACTCCAAGATTGGGCCGCGAGCGTGTCGGCAATCCAGGACGCGGACCTCCGACAAGAATTCTTTCGCATCCAGTCGGAGTTTGCGGAAATCATCCATCAAGATGTCCTTCGTACCTCGGGGCAGTTCTACCTCAGAAATCAACCGTCCAACAGTGACATCGACACAATGCTACAAATGCAGGATGACAACGCCCGTTCTTTCATGACTCCCACGATAGACGGCGGCTTCATCCACGCTCCGGTCCCTTGAGTCGAGTTGTCTAGTTCTGAAACATCGATTGGCTCATGTTGTAATTAAACTTTAATGAACTTGTAGTATGTCTCTTTGGTTTTGAGAGTCGTTCAACTTAGATGTAATCGATGCTATTAATGTCTTGCTTTTCTCTTCCGATCGTTCTGTTGCATAATTATATATTGCTTATGTATTGTCTGTGAATTGGTACTAACGTTTCGTTTGGCTAGTGCATAGTGATGCCGACGTATGTCGTATACACGGGTAAGGTTCCCGGAGTCTACGATGACTGGGAGGAGTGTCGGAGACAGGTTCACCGATTCAGCGGTAACAGTTACAAAGGGTACACCACTAGGGCCGAGGCCGAATCTAGATACGCCCGCTATCTAGCGGGAGAGGGGAGGGAGCGTTGGAGGAACCGGATGAAGACGAGTTTCATCGTGATGATGCTCATCGTGATGACCGCAGCTCTCTTCTATGTGATGGTAGTTTAGATGATCGATATCGACTTGTAATGCGAAGACAAACTCGCTACTCGCGGTCTCGAGACTTGTAATATAATGTTCTATCTTTGTTCGGTCTTTTTAATTCGGAGACTAATATGATGAATTGTATTCGGAGACTAATATGATGAATTGTATTCAAAGACTAATCTTCTATTGTATTTGATGAATCTATTGTTGATGGGTGCTGTCTATATTTTGTCAAATTATACATTTTGTAACCTGTGCAAAAAACAGAAAATAAAAAAATAAAAAAACCTAATATTCATACTAATGGCGCATCACACGACAGTGCGCCATTAGTATGACAGTGCATACCAATGGCGCATCACCGGGTAGTGCGCCATTAGTATGCTGCGGTTACTAATGGCGCATCCAGAGGTGGTGCGCCATTAGTATGCCAAAGCACCTGGGTGTACATGCCAACTGGGAGGCATACTAATGGCGCACCCTGGCATATACTAATGGCGCACCAGGTGGTGCGCCATTAGTATACCAGATACTAATTGCGCACCAGCTGTTGCGCCATTAGTAAAAATTACTAATGGCGTGCTGTCAGTGGCGCACCAGTGATGCGCCATTAATGGCCATAATAGGTGCGCCATTAGTAGTGGTATTTCTAGTAGTGACAACAACAACAACAACAACAACAACA
>NW_025233942.1:5508-7552 GCF_018294505.1 Triticum aestivum | reverse complement strand
CCTTGGTCACATTGGTGTCAAGCGCATGAAGAAGCTCCATGCTGATGGACTTTTAGAGTCTCTCGATTATGAATCATTTGACACATGCGAACCATGCCTCATGGGCAAAATGACCAAGACTCCGTTCTCCAGAACAATGGAGCGAGCAACCAACTTATTGGAAATCATACATACTGATGTGTGTGGTCCAATGAGCGTTGAGGCTCGCGGAGGATATCGTTATGTTCTCACTCTCACTGATGACTTAAGTAGATATGGGTATGTCTACTTGATGAAACACAAGTCTGAGACCTTTGAAAAGTTCAAGGAATTTCAGAATGAAGTAGAGAATCAACGTGATTGAAAAATAAAGTTCTTACGATCAGATCGTGGAGGAGAATATTTAAGTCACGAATTTGGTACGCACTTAAGAAAATGTGGAATCGTTTCACAACTCACGCCGCCTGGAGCACCTCAGCGTAATGGTGTGTCCGAACATCGTAATCGCACTCTATTGGATATGGTGCGATCTATGATGTCTCTTACCGATTTACAGCTATCATTTTGGGGATACGCTCTAGAGACAGCTACATTCACTTTAAATAGGGCTCCGTCTAAATCTGTTGAGACAACACCGTATGAATTATGGTTTGGGAAGAAACCTAAGCTGTCGTTTCTAAAAGTTTGGGGATGCGATGCTTATGTCAAGAAACTTCAACCTGAAAAGCTCGAACCCAAGTCGAAAAAATGCGTCTTCATAGGATACCCTAAGGAAACCATTGGGTATACCTTCTACCTTAGATCCGAAGGCAAGATCTTTGTTGCCAAGAACGGATCCTTTCTGGAAAAAGAGTTTCTCTCGAAAGGAGTAAGTGGGAGGAAAGTAGAACTCGATGAAGTACTACCTCTTAAACCGGAAAGTAGTGCAGTTCAGGAAAATGTTCCTGTGGTGCCTACACCGACTGGAGAGGAAATTAATGATGATGATCAAGGTACTTCGGATCAAGTTGCTACTGAACTTCGTAGGTCCACAAGGACACGTTCCACACCAGAGTGGTATGGCAACCCTGTCCTGGAAATCATGTTGTTAGACAACGGTGAACCTTCGAACTATGAAGAAGCGATGGCGGGCCCAGATTCCAACAAATGGCTTGAATCCATGCAATCCGAGATAGAATCCATGTACAAAAACAAAGTATGGACTTTGACAGACTTGGCCGATGATCGGCGAGCGATAGAAAACAAATGGATCTTTAAGAAGAAGACGGACGCGGATGGTAATGTTACCATCTATAAAGCTCGACTTGTCACTAAGGGTTATCGGCAAGTTCAAGGGGTTGACTACGATGAGACTTTCTCTCCCGTAGCGAAGCTGAAGTCCGTCCGAATCATGTTAGCAATTGCCGCATACTATGATTATGAGATATGGCAGATGGACGTCAAAACGATATTCCTTAATGGCTATCTTAAGGAAGAGCTGTATATGATGCAGCCAAAAGGTTTTGTCAATCCTAAGAATGCTAACAAGGTGTGCAAGCTCCAGCGATCCATCTATGGGCTGGTGCAAGCATCTCGGAGTTGGAACATTCGCTTTGATGAGATGATCAAAGCGTTTGGGTTTATGCAGACTTATGGAGAAGCCTGCGTTTACAAGAAAGTGAGTGGGAGCTCTGTAGCATTTCTCATATTATATGTAGATGACATACTTTTGATGGGAAATGATATAGAACTTTTGGATAGCATTAAGGCCTACTTGAATAAGTGTTTTTCAATGAAGGACCTTGGAGAAGCTGCTTACATATTAGGCATCAAGATCTATAGGTATAGATCGAGACGCCTCATAGGTCTTTCACAAAGCACATACCTTGATAAGATTTTGAAGAAGTTCAAAATGGATCAGTCCAAGAAAGGGTTCTTGCCTGTATTGCAAGGTGTGAGATTGAGCTCGGCTCAATGCCCGACCACGGCAAAAGATAAAGAAGAGATGAGTGTCATCCCCTATGCCTCGGCCATAGGATCTATTATGTATGCCATGTTGTGTACCAGACCTGATGTGAACCTTGCC
>NW_025233942.1:0-4874 GCF_018294505.1 Triticum aestivum | reverse complement strand
TTTTCCTTAGACCATGAGATCGTGTAACTCCCGGATATCGTAGGAGTGCTTTGGGTGTACCAAATGTCACAACGTAACTGGGTGACTATAAAGGTGCACTATAGGTATCTCCGAAAGTGTCTGTTGCGTTGACACGGATCGAGACTGGGATTTGTCACTCCCTATGACGGAGATGTATCTCTGGGCCCACTCGGTAATGCATCATCATAATGAGCTCAAAGTGATCAAGTGTGTGGTCACGGGATCATGCATTACGGTACGAGTAAAGTGACTTGCCGGTAACGAGATTGAACGAGGTATTGGGATACCGACAATCGAATCTCGGGCAAGTAACGTACCGATTGACAAAGGGAATTGTATACGGGGTTGCTTAAATCCTCGACTTCGTGGTTCATCCAATGAGATCACCGAGTAGAATGTGGGAGCCAACATGGGTATCCAGATCCCGCTGTTGGTTATTGACCGGAGAGCCCTCTCGGTCATGTCTGCATGTCTCCCGAACCCGTAGGGTCTACACGCTTAAGGTTCGGTGATGCTAGTGTTGTATGAATATGAGTATGCAGCAAACTGAAAGTTGTTCGGAGTCCCGGATGAGATCCCGGACGTCACGAGGAGTTCCGGAATGGTCCGGAGGTAAAGAATTATATATGGGAAGTCGAGTTTCGGCCATCGGGAAAGTTTCGGGTCCACGGGTATTGTACTGGGACCACCAGAAGGGTCCCGGGGGTCCACCGGGTGGGGCCACCTATCCAGGAGGGCCCCATGGGCTGAAGTGGGAGGGGAACCAGCCCCTAGTGGGCTGGTGCCCCCCCGGGCCCCCCTCTGCTCCTAGGGTTGGGAACCCTAGGGGAGGGGGCGCCTCCACTTGCCTTGGGGGGCACTCCACCCCCCTTGGCCGCCGCCCCCCTAGAGATCCCATCTCTAGGGCCGGCGCCCCCCTGGGGTCCCTATATAAAGAGGGGGGTGGGAGGGCAGTCACAACCAACACCCTGGCGCCTCCCTCCCCTCCCTGCTACACCTCCTCCTCTCGGAGAAGCTCGGCGAAGCTCTGCCGGAACCCTGCTGCATCCACCACCACACCGTCATGCTGCTGGATCTTGATCAACCTCTCCCTCCCCCCTTGCTGGATCAAGAAGGAGGAGACATCACGCTGACCGTACGTGTGTTGAACGCGGAGGTGTCGTCCGTTCGGCGCTAGGATCTCCGGTGATTTGGATCACGACGAGAACAACTCCCTCAACCACGTTCTCTTGAACGCTTCCGCACGCGATCTACAAGGGTATGTAGATGCATCTCTCTCTCTCGTTGCTAGATGAACTCATAGATTGATCTTGGTGAACGTTGAATTTTTTTATTTTATGTAACATTCCCCAATAGGAGGCACCTCCACACGTTGTAGCGTCGGTGATGGTTCATGGATGTGGTGGTCAGGGCTACGTTGTGTCGGCTGGCGGACCAGTGCCTCAGTTCGCAGACTTGGCGTCTGAGCTGGCCTCGACACTGGCCGTCGGCAGTCACTGGCTAGGTGACTGATGCCGGGATTTACCTGCCATGATTTGTGCATTGCGAAGCGAGGCATCTTGGGTGGTGCTCGGTGGTGATAGTTGTGTTAGCGTTGCATTCATGAGCGGATCAGTGACGGAGAACACGGACATGGGGTCGTGTGAGATCGCCTGACCAAGGGCTCGAGGTTGGCTCGCCGGTGGCCCCCCTAATCCACAGAGCATTGGCTGGTGATGCAGGTGTGGGTGCGTCCTATGGTGGAGGCGCCTAACCAAACATTGGGACATAGGCTAGGGTAGGAGTAGATGGAGTGTTGTCGCTCTTCCTACCGTGGTTGGTTGCATTGTGATGTGAGTGGTGTATGGTATCTCGCGACAGGGATACTGGGGTGGCGGCCCCTGATGGCGGGCCGCATGGTTGCTCTTTGGCGGGCATTATTCCGGTTGTGGTGGCTCCCCTCCCGGGTTGTGTGGGAAATGGTAGGTGTTGCGGTTAGTAGCTCAGACATGCCCTCTCTCTCGGAGCGGTAGCGTCCTAATCAAGATCTTGGGATTGAACATCGCGGCGCTACTCTTGAGGACCTCATGGTGGCACGGGTGAGTTGCCAAGCGAAATCTCCGTGCCTGGGCGCCGCCACCGACGACACTCATGGGTGTCGCGCTCTTCTTGAAGACGTTGTTGTGCTTCTTCTCTCCGTGTCAGGTCTCCAGGGGTAGACCTTTGTCCGGTATGGACTTGGCAGCGGCGACGCTCTATGTCATTCTCCCTCTTGGGGGCGTTCCCGTGGAGCTTTGGTGTGCTAGTTCGTAGCGTGAGGATGTTTAGTTCTTTCGGTGCTTGTTGCTGGTAGCGTAGTCGTGTGCGCGTGTGCCTGATATCTCAAGATCGTCTTTGTAGGGGCTACCTCACCATATTGTATCGTTTGGCCGTGTACATCTTTGGATACTGTTTTATTTATAAAGCAGTGCGAAAGCCTGTTTCGAGAAAAACGAAAACAATAGCAACAGCAAACAAACCAACAACTTCAAAATAATTTTTCTTTTAAAATTTCACTTGTTTAATTAACTACATTCAAAGAACTTTCTACAGTTTTTTTAGAGAAGGAAAACCTATGATTTGCTAGCTAGCTAGTAAGGTATTTCAACACAACATTAATAGCAAGGAGAAGGAGAAGAACTGTTCACAGCCAGGCAAGCAGGTCTCTCTGGCTTTTTCCTGTATCATTGGCTACTCCTGCTTCCATCTCTGACAAAGATCTGTTTTGAATCCGTAATATTGATTCATAGTGATGATGGTGGATCGACTATACCTTTACTAATCCATGTACAACAAAAAATACGATGTACAAGGTTAAAAATCCAAGGGTCAAACCTTAGTCAATCGATCCGGCAAATTCTGCACGAATCTGGCATGACATCCAGTGCGATTAACAGGAGTTTCAATTATAATTAGCCTCCACGAAGCTGCATGGAGGAGGATGTAATCGTGTTTTGTTTCCTTGTCTGAAACTTCGCTTTCTGTCAATCTGAAAATAAGTGGTAGACGGTAAAGGAATGAAAAAAACATATGTAGAGGATTTGCAACACCTAAAGCCACACACACAAAAACAGCAGTATGCTAGCTGGTCCATGGCATTGACAAGTCAAATGATTCGATGCAACCATATGCATGAATAATATGGCCAAGGATAAGAGAAGTAAAAAAATATAAATATACTGATAGGCTCTTCTTTTGTTCACGTGTGCATGTTGCATGAGCCAAGTGTATCGGCATTATGGCTTGTGTTTGCTACATGATGGCGACAGGCCAGTTCCCATTCAGTCAGGCATGCTATGTCCTAAATTCATTTATTCATGTATCATGTAGAAGGAGAACTAATTTCATTTCTTTTTTGTACGTTCCTTGCTTACAAGAAAATAGAAAAAAAGACACTTATATAATTACCAGACAAAATCAACTGTATATCGCTCTGTCTTTCCTCTTTGTTCTGTATCAGTATCAACAATCATAGTACTAATAGCTTCCTGTACTGGTGGTAATAAATTCAATAAAAGAAACCTTGAAACTGTATGAACAACTTGAAACAATATGTACAAACTTAGATTAACCAACGAATGAAATACAAAAGAAATGTTCATGTCTACGTGGAGTGAATCAATCAAGCCGCGCAAAGCCCTAATACTTTGTTTTCTATTAGTAACTCATATGACAATACAACCGCTCCATATGAAATGGTAATACGATGAGTCATCTATGCTTATCTATCTTACATATATATTGTGCAAAAAATATAAAGTTAGTTCAGAAAAAATTGTGTATAGAACAATCTTCGCATTAATAGTGTGATCTATCTCAATGACACACACAAGATTACAAACTTTGTTCCTTTTAGTATGCCAATCTGGATACGCCTAACAACATGTAGAACATGACAAACTAACTCGGAGCAAGGTACAAAATCTAGATCAATGTTTGAAGTGTAAAGTGAATACGATGAGTCATTTGTCGTTATCAAGCATTCCATACACCTAGATGATATGTGCAAGAACAATCAACTATGAAGAACAATCCAAAATCACAATAGTAAGTAGTGCCATGAAACACAACATACCAAATTATTAGGTAATCGATAAGCTTAAGAGCACTTTTTCAAGAAGCGAGTGTGAAGATTACAAACTTAGTTCCCTTAAGTTATGCCAATCTGGATATACCTAACAACATGTAGAACAACACAAGCTAAATCAGAAAGACGGACAAAATCTAAATCAATATTTGAAGTATAAAGTGAATACGATGAGTCATTATTCGTTATCAAGCATTTGATACAGCCAGATGATATGAGAAAGAACAATCAACTATGAGGAAGAATCCAAAGTCACGCTAGTAAGTAGTGCCATCAAACACAACATACCAAATTATTAGCTCGATAAGCTTAAGAGCACTTTTTCAAGAAACGAGTGTGAAGATCAAAAATAAATGTGTGATGCCAGCTATAAATACGACTACACCATGAGGGTCTCTTCCATCATCTAACCTTAAAGCACCTAGAGCTGAAACATCAAAGCCAAGTGAGCAATAGTAAACACAAATCAAAAATGAATACCTTCATCATATTTGTCCTCCTTGCCATGGCGATGAACAAAGCCAGTGCCAGTAGGCAGCTGAGCCCTAGAGGCAAGGAATTGCATACTCCACAAGAACAATTCCCCCAACAACAACAATTCCCCCAACCACAACAATTCCCCCAACAACATCAAATCCCCCAGTAGCCACAACAATTCCCCCAACAACAACAATTCCTCCAACAACAAATCCCCCAACAACATCAAATCCCCCAGCAACCACAACAATTCCCCCAGCAATAATTCCCC
>NW_025233941.1:6220-7553 GCF_018294505.1 Triticum aestivum | reverse complement strand
AACATGAACATTTTCTTGGACCTATTTGAAGCAATATTTATCTTGGTCTTTTTCAGAAATGATTTCTGAGGCTTTCACATGTCCCCATTTCAAATTCATTGAAATTTAAACATGATGCACACATGACTAGCTAGCCTAGAGCAAAACAGAACTAGGGATGTGACAACTCACCCCCACTAAACAAAAATCTCGTCCCGAGATTCAAGCGTAGGGTAAGATGAAAGGGGAACGCAAACTAACATAATCTTCACGATCCAATTGTTCTTCTCGGAGATGTTGATTCATTGCATCCCTTGATCTCAACGTCTCGCTTTGAGAACTACATCCAACATAACAACGAATAGAGAGGGAGAATTTTTAGAAGAATCAATCTTCCTGAGGTTCGAGCAACTTAGGATCATCTTAATGATCACAAGATCAACTCACGGAATGGGACATAGAAATATCTATGGAGCTGAGAGGCAAAACATGCATCAGAAGGGACGGAAGAAACAATTTGACGAAGGTTTCAGGATAACGAGGAAGAATTGCCATGATTCCATAATGGGGCACCTTGGAAAAGGTGACTCGTAGAATTCTTCCCTTAAGTGGCAAAAAGAATTACTTTTGATTCAGAGATCATTGAAACTCTTCATACCAGCGTAAGGCAATCACAACGATCGTGTGAACGAATTCTAAAGAATGGCATAATCGGACTAGAATGGTTGATGTGGACTACCTTGTTGATGACAACACCATGGATGATTTTGCTTATCATCGGAAATGAATGGGACTCATGGTAAGTCCACCTTTGAAGATGATCCTAAACAGTAATTACCGAGATGCAAGCTGGGAACAAAATGCAAATGATGGGAATGATTCTAGTAACTGGGGATAAACCCAATAGTAGAGAGTGATTCCACTATTGGAAAGGTTATAACATAACCGAGGAAATTGGGGCCAATCCCAGTTAGTGCCGATGATGACACCTAATGCTTGCGCGTGCTCTCAAGAACTTGAGCATTTCCATATTCATCAAGTTTTACCAATATCCGTGTCGAGGATCCTGGCAGCACAACATACTACCATGATGAACGGTGATGGAGGATGCAGGTGCAAAGGAGGACATCACTTTCTCAGATTTTTCCTTGGCAATGCCAAAGAAGCAAATCTGGATGATCGACCGAGAGACATCTAGCACTCCGCTTCTAATGTTCTCCTTGATGCACTAGCATATCCCATTCATAGATATGGTTTGATATCTAGAACATCAGGTAAAAGGTCGGACTTCGGAAATATAAAAATCCATAAGGAATAACTAGGGAGCAAATCCTACGAAATCCTTATGGGGGGG
>NW_025233941.1:0-1754 GCF_018294505.1 Triticum aestivum | reverse complement strand
GGAAGCTTAACATGTCTGAGTACAGACATCTACAAATGAAAAAGGCTGAGAAGCCTGACTATTTACTAGATCCTGCCGAGGGCACAAGATCGTAGCTGAGGTATCAAGCTAAACGTCGAAGTCCACATGGAACTACTAGCGAGACTGACGTCTCTCTGCAAAACATAAAATAAGCAAACGTGAGTACAAATGTACCCAGCAAGACTTACATCAGAACTATCTACATATGCATCGGTATCAACAAAAAGGGTGGTGGAGTTTAACTGCAGCAAGCCAGCTTTGACTCGGTGGCTATCCTAAACTATGACTGCAAGTAACTCTTTTGAGGTGGCGCACACGAGTCCACATATTCACCATATCAATACACCACTATGGATCCGCTCCCGTCTCCCTACGAGAACGCCATCCATAGCACTCACGCTTATCTTGCGCATTTTAGAGTATCCACTTTCACTTGTCTATGAACTGTACAGGCAACCCAGAAGTCCTTTACCGCGGACACGGCTATTCGAATAGTGCATATTAACCCTGCAGGGGTGTACTTCGTCACACATGCTCTCGCCACTTACCACCATGTACACGTCGTGTACCTCGGCAACCTTCAAGCGGAAGCCTGGCGAGGGAGTCGGCCACGACCTGACTAACCACACAAGTCTCTAGTCCAGGTTTATCGCCTATTCGGGTTCCATCCGCAAGGAGATCCGGCCGGGGTGTCGCTCACGGCCCCAAACGATGTGAACAGGGTTCCCAAGCCCACCTCGACGGATGGATCTACGCTTGGTACACCGTGCCACGGTGCCTAGTCTGTCCCAAGCCCACCTGTACCGGGTACCACTTGGTAGACTACTAACACAACCTACAAACACTAGAGACTAGTTGCAACTCCTGGACAGAGATCGAGGCGGTTAATAAGCCGAGAGGGGTCGAGTTACCGGAACCCAATGTGTGGTAGTAACTGTTCATGGATCACAAACATAGAACTCAGTTCCTGAGGACGGTTTCAATGAGACAACCCACCATGTACTCCTACATGGCCTCTCACCGCTACCTTTACCAAATCGTGTTCACACCCTTAGCTCTCACACAGTAGGACATGTTCACCACTTTCCAATTCATCCCCGATGAATCAGACCTGACACAACTCTAAGCAATAGCAGGCATGACAAACAAGCATGAATGAGTAGGCACATCAGGGCTCAAACAACTCCTACTCATGCTAGTGGGTTTCATCTATTTACTATGGCAATGACAGGTCATGCAGAGGATAAGGGGTTCAACTACCGCAGCAAGTAACAGATGAATCGTTGTTGTCCTAATGCAGTAAAAGAGAGCAGGAGCGAGAGAGTGGGATTGTATCGGAATGAACAAGGGGGTTTTGCTTGCCTGACACTTCCGAAGATAGTATAGCTCTTCATCGGTGTCGTCGATCGCATCGTCGAAGCAATGTCTACTGAGAGGGGACAACACCGGCAAACAGAGAAGAAACACGATCAATGCAATGCACAATATGATGCATGCTATGACATGGCAATATGAATGTGTTTTGAGCTAATGCAACTAGCAACATATTAAATGGAGTTGGTTTGAACCTTAGGTTCAAATTCAAACTCCATATAAGACATTTCAAATGCCATTTATTCAAATTGTCATATACAGTGGCTGTAAGTTGTTCAAACATGCATGAGGATGCCATAAACAGATTCTTTGGATTTTTCTGATAATTTTTCATATATGAATCATTTCATTTGGAGTTA
>NW_025233940.1:5322-7554 GCF_018294505.1 Triticum aestivum | reverse complement strand
TAGTTTCACTGTTGCATAATGTACAACACAGACCAATGAATAGACTAACTCGCCTTCAGTATTTGGAAATCTATCTTTAGATGGTCCTCGGACAATAATTAATCCAAAGTAGTAAATTGATGTCAGCGGATCCTATTCCTATAATTTTTTAGTACTACAAACAATGGCTTTTTCAGCAAAGTCGTACCATACTAAAGTACCAAGGTAGCAGGAGAGTATCATTAGTACTCCTTCCGTCCAGGAAAAGTTCTCTCCGACAACATTTTGCGAAAAGCGCCTCCCCTTTCTTCCAACAAACTATGCAGTTCTCACTCCGACCGCTTCACTGCTCCGTCGCCGCCCCATGTGCCGGCCGCCTGCTCCATCGCGTCGCTGCCTGCTCCATCGCCTTGGCACGCACCGAACGCCTTCTCCCCATCGTCTCGCCGCTTCTCTTCGTCCGCACCAGGAAATCAGGAGGGAAGCGATTCCCTTTTCTGCAAATCCCGCGACTTGCCAGCTCCGGCAGCATGCTCATGTCCTGGAGGCTGGTCCTCGAGCTCCTCCTCCCGACCCCGAGTTCCTCGTCCTCGAGCTGCTGCAGAAGTTGCTGGAATTTTGCTACTAGGCCTTTGGCCCAAAGCCCAAGTAAAATTCTGAAATTCTCTTGGCCCATTCATGCACACATGTGAGTGGAGTGAGTGAGGCTAAAGTTTAGTCCCACCCCGGAAGTTGAGAGAGAGTTGCACCTCTTTATAAGGTGAGCTCTTCTACCACTTGTATGAGCATGAGAAGAGGAGACCTACACGCTCGCCTCACCACGCCGCGCCACGCCGCGCCGCGGGTTGCGGGATTGAGCCGAGCCATGGACAGAGCTATGCACATTGTCTATATTTTTGCTGCTCGGGAAAATTAATGAGTCGTTAATTAATAAATAATGGACGCGTTAATTACTGAACCGTTTCCGATTCTTTTGGATCGTGACGACTCGGACGTGGGGTTTACTCCCACGACCTGCCCGGCCCGCACTATATAGTCAGGCGGACGTCTACCCTAGCCGCCGCCGCTTCGTATGGTTTTTCACAACCGTTCCAGATCATTGCACCGCCAAGCAAGTCTTCTCCATCCCTCCTTTTGGCGTGCACCGGGAGAAGGGACAACAGGCCTCCGGAACCCCGCCTCTCGTGATCCTGTACAGGAGAGGGGCGATCAGGTTTTTGGGGAGCGCACTCGCGCGACTACTGGCAGCGAGGACTTCACGAACGACGACTTCTTCCCCGACCTTGGAAACCTCATCCTCAACGACATGGGCGACAACGTCAACACCGGCGGTGCTGCTTCCCCTGCACCGTATGTGATTCTATCCTTCCTGTTCGAGATCGTGGTAGAATTCATGTTTCTAGTATGTGCCCTAGATGTGATCTGTTCATCTTCTATGCTAGTTCACATGATTAGTTTAATCTCTGCTACTGTAAACATGATTTATCTTCTAATTATTCGGATTAAATCTCGTAGTAACTTGCTCATATTTCCAACAATCCAAAAACCTGATTATAGGCAATTTACTCCAAGTGGTTTTGCTGCGCATCTGAAGCCGCCCGCCTTTAAGGGGGCGCAATATAAGAGGTGGCGCACGAGAGCAGTCTACTGGTTTCAGACCATGGGCTGCTATGACGCCACCAAGGGCAAGCCTGAGGGCGATCTTAATCCAGCATAACTGGAAACTTTTGAGAAGATTGATACTCTCTTTAAAGGCGCTCTTCTGAGTGTTCTGGATGATCCCATTGTGGATTCGTATATGTCGTTTGAAAATGACAAGGACATGTGGGCTGCGCTCGAGGCCAAGTTTGGTGCCTCGGACGCCGGCAGCGAGTTGTACGTCATGGAGCAATTCTATGACTACAAGATGACTGATGAGCGCTCTGTTGTACAGCAGGCTCATGAGATACAGTCGCTCACAAAAGAACTTGAGTACTTCAAGTGTGTGTTGCCGAACAAATTTGTTGTCGGAGGCATCATTGCCAAACTTCCACCTTCGTGGAACAATTT
The DNA here is from genome assembly GCF_018294505.1 of Triticum aestivum. NCBI lineage: Eukaryota > Viridiplantae > Streptophyta > Magnoliopsida > Poales > Poaceae > Triticum > Triticum aestivum. The sequence goes on along the minus strand of NW_025233940.1, from coordinate 5,526 downwards.
TGCTACTTCCCTGAAACATAAGAGACAGGAGTTTTCCGTTGCGGATCTCATTGCTACTCTTGACGTTGAAGAGAAGGCGAGAGCAAAGGACACATGTGCTTGAGTTGCTGAGGGAGCTTCTAGTGCCCATATTGTACAGATGAAGAACTCCCAACCCAACAAGTTCAAAAACAATAAGAACAAAACTCAGGGCAAAGGCAAGTA
>NW_025233940.1:0-3492 GCF_018294505.1 Triticum aestivum | reverse complement strand
ATGTAAGTGGGTGTTCAAGAAGAAGCTTAGACATGATGGTACGATTGAAAAGTACAAGGCACGGCTTGTGGCCAAGGGTTATACCCAGAAAGAAGGTGAAGACTTCTTTGATACTTACTCACTCGTGGCTAGACTGACCACAATTCGGGTGCTACTATCACTGACTTCCTCACATGGTCTTCTCGTTCATCAAATGGACGTTAAGACAGCTTTCCTCAATGGAGAGTTGAAGGAAGACATTTACATGGATCATCCAGATGGTTTTGAAGTACCTGGTCAGGAAGGAAAGGTGTGCAAGTTATTAAAGTCTTTATATGGCCTTAAACAAGCTCCTAAGGAGTGGCATGAAAAGTTTGAAAGAACATTAACAGCTGCCGACTTTGTAGTAAACGATGGTGACAAGTACGTGTACTATCGCTATGGTGGGGGCGAAGGAGTAATTCTTTGTCTCTATGTCGACGACATACTGATCATTGGAACTAAACTTGATTTAATCAAGGAGGTTAAGGATTTCTTATCTCGCTGTTTTGAGATGAAGGATCTAGGAGTAACTGATGTTATCTTAAACATCAAGCTGCTGAGAGATGAGAATGGTGGGATCACACTGCTTCAGTCTCACTATGTGGAAAAGGTCTTGAGTCGTTTTGGGTATAGCGACTGCACGCCTTCTCCAGCTCCATAGGATGCTAGTGTGTTGCTTCGAAAGAACCGACGGATTGCTAGAGATCAACTGATATATTCTCAGATTATTGGCTCGCTTATGTATTTGGCGAGTGCCACGAGGCCTGACATCTCTTTTGCTATGAGCAAGCTGAGTCGGTTTGTGTCAAAGCCGGGAGATGATCATTGGCATGCGCTTGAGAGAGTTATGCGCTATTTGAAAGGCACCGCGAGCTATGGGATTCACTACACCGGGTATCCAAGGGTACTGGAGGGTTATAGTGACTCAAACTGGATATCTGATGCTGATGAGATTAAGGCTACAAGTGGTTATGGTTTTACACTCGGTGGTGGCGCTGTTTCCTGGAAGTCTTGCAAGCAGACCATCTTCACAAGGTTAACTATGGAAGCAGAACTCACAGCATTAGACAGTGCCACTGTTGAAGCAGAGTGGTTTCGTGAACTCTGGATGGACTTACCTATGGTTGAAAAACCAATACCCCCTATCCTGATGAATGTGATAATCATACTGTGATCGTCAAGATAAACAGTTCAAAGGACAATATGAAGTCCTCAAGACATGTGAAGAGGAGACTAAAATCTGTCAGAAAATTGAGGAACTCCAGAGTTATTACGTGGGATTATATCCAAACATCGAAAAACTTGGCAGATCCCTTCACAAAGGGTCTATCACGTAACGCGATAGATAATGCATCGATGGAGATGGGCTTGAGACCCACAACATGAGTTGTCCATAGTGGTAACCCACTCTATGTGATCGGAGATCCCATGAAGTAGAAGTGGGAGACAAGCTGTTGGTCAGCTGAGAGGAGAGTATCCCTATATTAACTATCCCACTCCGTGAAGATGCAATACTCTACTGATCTGCATGGCAGGTTGATACTTATCTTAATGTGTTTCAAGTGGCTTATTGTGGTAAGCAGAGATGTTGTCGTGCAGAACATCTTTTGAGGAACACACCTATATGAATTTGACTGTTAACATCGCAGTCTGGTAGAATTGGGTGTTCTCTAATAAATTCATGAAAAGGCCCTGGAGTACTATGTATACGCTCCACCCGCGGGGAAGCCTTGCGGCAGCCCAGTATCGGTCAAGAATTTGTGTGAAACAAGTCTCGCAGAAAACTTGTAATTCAAGGCATAGTCCACTATTCAAGTTGTGATTTGGTGTAGCATAAATCTCTAAGTGGAAGTTCAACTTCACAGTCTCCACTAAGCACTGGTATATAAACAATATTTTGGACCTAAATGGTGAGATGTGCCAATGAGACTTTGTGGGGGATTGTTGGAATTTTGCTAGTAGGCCTTTGGCCCAAAGCCCAACTAAAATTCTGAAATTCTCTTGGCCCATTCATGCACACACGTGAGTGGAGTGAGTGAGGCTAAAGTTTAGTCCCACCCCGGAAGTTGAGAGAGAGTTGCACCTCTTTATAAGGTGAGCTCTTCTACCACTTGTATGAGCATGAGAAGAGGAGACCTACACGCGCGCTCCTCCTCCTCGCTCGCCTCGCCTCGTCACGACGCGCCGCGGGTTACGGGATTCAGCCGAGCTGAGGACAGAGCTATGCACGTTGTCTATATTTTTGCTGCTCGGGAAAATTAATGAGTCTTTAATTAATAATTAACGGACGCATTAATTACTGAACTGTTTCCGATTCTTTTGGATCGTGAGGACTCGGATGTGGGGTTTACTCCCACGACCTGCCCGGCCCGCACTATATAGTCAGGCGGACGTCTACCCTAGCCGCCGCCGCCTCGTATGGTTTCTCACCACCGTTCCAGATCATTGCGCCGCCAAGCAAGTCTTCTCCATCCCTCCTTTCGGCGTGCACCGGGAGAAGGGACAGCAGGCCTCCGGAACCCCGCCTCTCGTGATCCCATACGGGAGAGGGGCGATCAGGTTATTGGGGAGCGGACTCGCGCGACTGCTGGCAGCGAGGACTTCGCGAACGACGACTTCTTCCCCGACCTCGGCAACCTCATCCTCAACGACATGGGCGACAACGTCAACGCTGGCGGTGCTGCTCCCGCTGCACCGTATGTGATTCTATCCTTCCTGTCCGAGATCGTAGTAGAATTCATGTTTCTAGTATGTTCCCTAGATGTGATCTGTTCATCTGCTATGCTAGTTCGCATGATTAGTTTAATCTATGATACTTAAGTCATGATTTATCTTCTAATTATTCGGATTAAATCTTGTAGTAACTTGCTCATATTTCCAACAATCCAAAAACCTAATTATAGGCAATTTACTCCGAGTGGTTTTGTTGTGCATCTGAAGCCGCCCTCCTTTAAGGGGGCGCAATATGAGAGGTGGCGCACGAGAGCGGTCTACTGGTTTCAGTCCATGGGCTGCTATGATGCCACCAAGGGCAAGCCTAAGGGCGATCTTAATCCAACATAACTGGAAGCTTTTGAAGAGATCGATACTCTCTTTAAAGGTGCTCTTCTAAGTGTTCTGGATGATTCCATTGTGGATTCGTATATGTCGTTTGAAAACGGCAAGGACATGTGGGCTGCGCTCGAGGCCAATTTGGTGCCTCGGACACCGGCAGCGAGTTGTACGTCATGGAGCAATTCTATGACTACAAGATGACTGATGAGCGCTCTGTTGTACAACAGGCTCATGAGATACAGTCGCTCGCAAAAGAAATTGAGTACTTCAAGTGTGTGTTGCCGAACAAATTTGTTGTCAGAGGCATCATTGCCAAACTTCCACCTTCGTGGAACAATTTTAATACTTCCCTGAAACACAAGAGACAGGAGTTTTCCGTTGCGGATCTCATTGGTACTCTTGATGTTGAAGAGAAGG
>NW_025233939.1:5525-7556 GCF_018294505.1 Triticum aestivum | reverse complement strand
CTGGAGATGAAGGTAAAACACAAAATGACCGACGCATGCTTCGACGAGAACATGTCATTCTGGCACAAACGTCTTCCCAAGGGGAACAAGTGCCCGACCAGTTTGGAGGAGGCGAAGAAAATCGTGTGTCCTCTGGATTTACCGCACGTGAAATACCATGTGTGCATGAACAATTGCATCATTTATCGGGACGAGCACGCGGAGTCTACCATATGTCCGGTGTGCGGCGTCACTCGATACAAGAAGAGGAAGAAAGCTCCTCGAAAAGTGGTGTGGTACTTTCCGATCACTCCTCGTCTGCAGCGGTATTTCGCGGACCCTAAGGTAGCAAAGCTCCTGCGTTGGCACGCGGATAGGGAGGAGAAGAAGCGGGAAGATGACGCAAATGATCCGGAGATAGATAAAAAAGACAAGATGCTGAGTCACCCTAAGGATGCGAGCCAGTGGCAAGCGTTGAACTTCGAAGACTCGGAATTTGGGAACGATCCAAGGAACATCGTGCTGGGCGCGAGCACCGATGGAGTCAATCCGTTTGGCAGCCAGAGAAGCACACATAGCACCTGGCCTGTGTTTGTGTGGATGTACAACCTTCCCCCCTGGTTGTGCATGAAGAGGAAGTACATTCACATGAGTATGCTAATTGAAAGGCCGAAACAACCAGGGAACGACATCAATCTGTATCTGGGGCTGCTGAAAGAGGAGCTTGACACGCTGTGGAAAACGCCAGCCAATACGTGGGACGCCGCAGAGAAAGAATATTTCCCTATGAGAGCCGCACTGCTCACGACGGTGCACGACTATCTCGGTTACAGATATGTCGCGGGGCAGGTAGTCCACGGATTTTCTGGATGCGTAAGGTGCATGGATGACACAACGTATCGCCAGCTAGATAGAGATCCCGGGTCTTCGAAAACCGTGTTCATGGGACATCGAAGGTGGCTTCGCGACGATGACCCGTGGAGGAAACGCAAGGATCTGTTCGATGGTGAAACCGAATCCCGAAAACGCCCGTGTACGAGGAGCGGCGAGGAAATAGACAAGCTGTTGAAAAATTGGAAAGACTGCCCACTGCCGGGAAAGAAGCAAAAGGCGCCAGAGCCGGGAAAGAAGCGAAAGGCGCCAGAGCCGCTGCTGAAGGTATGGAAAACGAGGTCTGTTTTCTGGGACTTGCCGTACTGGAAGATCCACCGTGTGCCTCACAACCTTGATGTCATGCATATCACGAAGAACGTGTGCGAGAGTCTGCTTGGTACCCTGCTCAACATGCCAGAGAGGACCAAAGATGGGCCGAAAGCAAGGGCAGACTTGAAATCAATGGGCATCAGGCAGGAGCTTCACGCTATATATGATGATGATGATGATGATGATGATGATGATGATGAGGCGAAGCAGGACACAGAAAGTCGTCGCAAAGGCAAAACGGCCAAGAAGACCGGAAATGACTACCCTCCCGCGTGCTTCACTCTAAGTCAGGAGGAGATCGAGCAGTTTTTCACCTGCCTCCTAGGAGTAAAACTTCCTTACGGTTACGCGGGGAAGATAAGCAGATACCTAGACCCAGCGAAGCAGAAGTTCAGCGGGATGAAGTCTCACGACTGTCACGTGCTGATGACGCAGATACTTCCAGTTGCAATCCGTGGGATCATGGACGCGCACGTCCGTGAAACGCTATTTGGCCTATGCAACTTCTTCGACGTCATCTCTCGGAAGTCGATTGGCGTGAGGCAACTCAGAAGGCTACAGGAAGAGATCGTGGTGATACTATGCGAGCTTGAGATGTACTTCCCGCCCGCATTCTTCGACGTTATGGTGCATCTGCTGGTCCATATAGTGGAGGATATCATCCAACTCGGGCCGACGTTCCTGCACAGCATAATGCCGTTCGAAAGGATGAATGGTGTCATCAAAGGATACGTTCGCAACATGTCACGTCCAGAAGGAAGCATAGCCAGGGGCTTTCTGACCGAAGAGTGCATCTCCTACTGCACGAATTATCTAGGCATCGAGAACCCCGTTGGTCTGCCCGTCAAC
>NW_025233939.1:3345-3841 GCF_018294505.1 Triticum aestivum | reverse complement strand
CCCCCCGCACCCCGCGAACCGTCTTATAAAAAAAATTAGTATCAAACAGCTTTTTAAATGCTACTGTCTTATAAAAAAATATTACTGTTATTATTTAAACAAGTTTGAACATATTTAAACATAAATAAGTATCAAACAGCTTTTTAAATGCTAAAAAAAATTTGTGGAGCCTGGGAGTCGAACCCAAGACCTCCTGGTGTGAGAACTGGCTGCTGACCAGTCGAGCTAGTAGAGTGGGCTTGACATAGATAGGTTCTGGTACTACATAACCTTTTGGCTCGAGTTGAAATAAAAAAAATACTAATGGCGCACCACGGTGAGGTGCGCCATTAGTATTGTGGCCCCCCTTCGCCCGATCCCCCCTTCGCCCGATCCTCCTTCGCCTGATCCCCCTCGCCAGTTCTCTCCCTCTCGATCCACCGCCGCCGCCGCCGCTGCCCTCGCCCTCGCCCTCGCCCTCGCCCTCTCCCTCCCACGCCCTCTCCTCGCCGCCCGG
>NW_025233939.1:0-1091 GCF_018294505.1 Triticum aestivum | reverse complement strand
GGGGGTTCAGGAATCAAAATATCAGTTACATCAAGAGTTAGCAATGACCAAACTGGCATGTAACAGAGACACTATAAAAGATAGCCAACATCCAGTTAGGCCAATTTTCTGAGGCTATTCCAAAATTAGACGGCATTTCCCCTTTGCAAGCGGTTGCATAGTCTTCAGCGAGGTGTGGTGCAGCTTCCTTGTGAGGGCATATGAACTTCTCCACAAATACCTTCTTGCTCAGCATGACTATGCTATAGTAGTCCCGGTACTGACCTAGCAATCCATTTGCCTTAAGAAACTGGATAATTAGAAGAAGAAACTGTCTCCTGATTTTGATGTATTTTGCCTAAAGTCTCTAATTTTGATGTATTTTTCTTAATTCAGCGAACCGTGAGATGGACTTAGAAGAAGAAACTGTCTCCTGATTGCAGTTGATTAATTAGTATATATGTTGTAGACTTGTAGCATACCTACCTCTATATGGTTTTATATTTCAACTTGATTTCTAAATATTCCAAACCACACGCGAAGTCCTTTCTTACAAGAAGAAGTTTCTCTTCATAACAGTGAACAAAACTACTGTCAATCAGCTCAGTTCTAGTGTTGTTGGATTTTTTTAAATTGGCTTCTTGCAGTTTTGAAAATTCAGTTTATTCGGTTACTGAAAATTCAGTTAATTCAGTTAGGCACACAAATTTCAGAACTTTTGTGTGCCCTAGTACTTGGTGTTTGTAGAAAACCAGGAGTGTCAATGGGACTAGAATTCACTTGTTCTTATATGGGTTTGTAAAACTTGTTCATGTACTGAACTACTAATGCCTTGTGATGCTCTGAATTACTTGTGATGCCTCTGAATTACTTGTGATCACATTGAGAAAGACTTGTAAAGATGATGATCATCTTTAACAGAAAACAATTTGTGATGATTTTGCTAGTTTGCTGGGTTTTGTCTCCGACCATCGTGTCGTGATGATTTTGCAGGTACCCCGAGAGGCCCTTGAGTTTGCCGGAATGTCGATTAACTTCCGTTCCGGCAAATTCGGGTACTCCATATGTCCTATTTTCAGCAAAGGTCATGCTGAAATTTTCCGTGAATTTTA
>NW_025233938.1:6464-7556 GCF_018294505.1 Triticum aestivum | reverse complement strand
TTTGATTGTTCAAACAATGTGCGGAACATGGTAGACAGAACCTACTACACCGATGGCTCTGAGTTAACTTATAAGGAGAAAACTCATCTGGTCGGATTTTGTACTGATATTGAGAATTACAATATCTACAATCAAACTCCTCATCATTATGGTCCTCCATACGTGCCACTAGTGCACGTGTTGAACTACGGTAACTACTATGGAGATACCCTGGTAAGATTTCTTACTATTACGACATCCGTGCATATTTTGCATAGTTCTAAAACTAGTGCATTATCATTGCTAACTATGAAGTTATTACTATGTTTTTCAACAGATAATCCCAGAGGATTGTGTGCCTCATTTGATGTATCAGAATGGTAGGCTTGATGTTTTGAATATACAACCAGGTCATCCTACGAATCTCAACTGTCCATACCGGATTTCTAAAAGAAGTGGAGACATGCAAATCAAAGAATGGAAAAAATGTATGGACAGTCGCAAGGAGCTTCTTGGAAGGAAAAGGAAGCGAGGCGCAAGAATTGGAGACAGGATGATCTCCATTCTCCATAATGGAGAGTCAGGGTCTATATTGTTTTATGCTATTTTACCTTAAAGAGGGTATTTCGGTCCTACCTAGTACTGATGATCATGTGCTAAGAACAATTAAGTAGGGTTGGTTCAATGACTGTGAGGATGATGATCGTATGACTTGTTATTAATAACGAGTAGAAGTTGTATGATGATGATTAGTAGGACTTGTTATTATATATGATGATGCATGATGCGTGCATGAAGAGTTATTATATATCAGCGGGTGAAATGAACATGGATTGGATTGAAGTGAAGGCAACATGCATGTGGTGCGTGTCGAAAGTAGTACAATCCAAACTTGATCAAGTCCGGATTAGTATTACTTTCGACATGCACCACATGTTGCCTTCACTTCAATCTAAGCTATGTTTAGGCATAGCAGTACGTAGCGTTGGTAAACCAAGCACGGAGATATAAGAGAGGACACTTCTCTCTAATAGCTACCTAATAACAACCTAAATTAACCCCCCAAAACCCCCAACCCCCCCCCCCTTTCAAAAAAACAAAAACCTCAGCTCC
>NW_025233938.1:0-2263 GCF_018294505.1 Triticum aestivum | reverse complement strand
CTACGATGAAAACAACCTCATCGTAGTCAACTCTTGAACTTGTTATTTCAACAAGTCGAGCTTTATGGATAAAATTTTTTATCCGTATCAGTTTTAAGTTCCATAAATATTCGTTAGACTCTAAGTCTTCCGAAAGGTGTATCAAGGTTTTAATCTTGAATCACTTATATGGAAACTAACTCGGGTTGTATTGGCATTTAGCCAATTCCGGAGTCAGGGCCCATCAACGCTTCCTTGTGTATCGTAGGTATAATGTTGTCTAACAACAATATCTCGTTTGCGCACCTGAGAGGTTTGCACGAGCCTTGCCTACGTGGTTCAGCTGCAAGTTCGACCGAAGTTCATACATTTTATTGTAGAGACTTCTGTATCAGTCGCAGTAGGAAACTCTGGAATTTCTTCCAAGGTCTCTTTCCTTTGATCTGATGAAGATACTGTTTATCTCATCAAGTTGCACTATTCTCCCACTCACCTTTTAGAAAGAACCATTCTCTTTAAAAGCACACCGTTTCGCGGCAAAACTATTTGCCTCGGTATAGTGAGGGAGGAATACCCAACATTTTGGTATAACCTACAAAGTAGCACTTGTCTGATTTGGAATAGGTTTGTAACCTTTTACACAAGCCCCATATTCCAAATGTTAAGAAAAGATATAACATGGTTGGGCGTACCATACCATGGCTTCATTTCAACAGACCCGATGTACCTCTTTTTAGTGTAAAAGTCGCAGTCTCTAAAGCATCACTTTAAAAGGGATAATGGCAAATTTATTTATGTCATCTTTGAACTTACCATGTCATAAATGGTTTGATTACATCTCCACGGACTTTCCACTTGCAGTGGTGTTCCGGGAGGTGCAAGTTTATGAAACCCCTTTCACAACTCATCAGACATTCGCTAAACATGTAACTCAAATATTCCTTTGTGCAATCAAATTGCAGAAACATAATTTTCTTGTTACAATAACTTCTACTTCATTTTTGAGAACCTTTCGAATGATTTCAAAAGATCCAGACTTACGTCTCATCAAGTAAATATCCATATATCTACTTGAGTCATTTCTGAAGATAAATAAATCCACCACTAACAACACTTATCGGACTACACACATCAAATGTATGATCACTAATAAGTTTGTTGTTCGTTCCTTATGGCCTATGAACGGTATTTTAGTCACTTCACTTTTCGGAGGAAAGTTGCAAGTGTCAGATGATTCAAAATCAAAAAGACTTCAAAATCCATCATAATGGAATTTTCCATGCGGGTTTCTCCAATGTGACCAAATGTAGTGCCACACTTGTGTGGTATTCTTTTAGTCTTGCGACATTTAGCGTCAGTCTTATGGATGTATCATATTACCCTCAATATTCATAACATACGTCCCATCGATGATGGAAGTATGGCCCTTATGTTATTCATAATACTTAACAACAATTGTTGTTTTTATGAACAACTCTTTTGCAACAAACATTGTGCAATGGGCTAGAGTGTATGAAACTCTAAAATGAATTATGAAAAGTAAACCCAGAGGTATTGTATTATTATAAATATTCATAACATACATCTCATTCATAATGAAAGTATGGCCCTTGTGTTATTCATAACATCGAACATAAAAAGTTCTCTTATGAACAACCTTCTTGCAAGATGCCTTATGCAATGGGATAGAGTTTGTAAAACTCTAAATGAATTATGAAAATAAATACAAATGGCAATACACCGATGGAAGGTATAGTAACATTTACTATGTTCCCTGTGTATACCTTAACCTCATTTCTAGCTAGTCTTTCAGGCCATAGTAGTTCTTACATCGAGTTGCAACAGAATGCAATCGAGCGGGCATTTTTGTGATGAACTCACAATACCCAAGAATTAGTGATTAACATGTTTAACCATAATTCGCAAGAACTATATCTTTGACCAGCCTTCTATACATCAAAAACTTGTATGACATTCATACATGAGCTGGATATTCCAGTCTTCTTTCCTTTTGCCTTTATACTTCTAGCAGTTTAACTTTTAGTATTTCTCCTACTTTCAGAAGAAGCACCCAACTTAAGAGTGGCATTAGCCCCGGACTTCCTAGGCGTGTAAGTCATACTAACACCCTTTGGACACTTCCTTTCTCTTTAAGTTGTTGTTTTATTCACCTTTCATTATATGACAGGCGTTCTTCTGGATCCCTTTCCCAACAGTCAAATGCATAGTAAACACTTTTACTAATACTTGCAAACAAACATTGCTTTGTTTGTATCTGAAAATA
>NW_025233937.1:0-7557 GCF_018294505.1 Triticum aestivum | reverse complement strand
TGACTAGAACTTCTGCACAAGGCTAATCAGACCGGTCGTTGTATGCTACATCCGGGAGAATATACGAATCATGAACCATGTCAATGATGGATCTTGACGCAAGAAACTAATCCTATTGCCAACTTCTTAAATGGACAAGAAGTTCAAATTTAGTTTTGATGGTAAATAAAGAGAAGAAAGTAATTTCGTTGAGCTATTCATTATTGGAAATAAGAATCCGGGTTCTGGTTTTCGGATGGATTGTAACTAATTATTTAGGCGACATATTTTGCTGATTGCATACCTTATTTATTTCTGTTACTTGGGAAAGGTACATACTGCAACTTTAGAGTCTAAACACCTATAATACTACAATTTTGGAGTATAAACACCACTCATATAAGGTCCTTGCTCTCCAACTGCATTTCAGTGTACAGAGAAATATGTATCACTCAAGGATGCTTGAATATCTAGAATCACAAATGCTAAGATATTTCGAGCATGCACGTATTGTTTCCCTTAACTATCATATTTCAAATGACTATCATCACTTTCCAGGTATCTTCCTCCTCCTAAACTGCCTTTGGTCTATCTAAATTATATTTCTTCCTTTAACATATTCTATAAAATAAGTAAGAAAATATGTAGATGTTAACTACAAGATTTAGCCCAAAAATTATGTTTTCCTAACTTACTTAATTCACTTATTTACATATCCAAGCCTCATTGGCCACTGAGTAATTAACATTGTGAAAATTGATTAAGTGTCAGATGGTCCTTTCTATTAAAAACATTGTAAAAATAGTTCAACACATATTTCCCTTTGCCTTCTAAACCTTATCACAGTCTATACATCTATACATAAGCCCCCTTGCCAAGCCGCATTGAGTCAATTATGAGTATCACTTGGGCCCCCTTCTTAACCTTACTTGTCACAATCTAAACATTACTTGCCAAGCCGCCTTGGCCACTGAGAAATTATCCTATACATCTATACTCATATAATTGAACTGTTTTTAGTGTTGGGTTCTATGGTTGGGTGCGTCGACTGCAAATTAAATTTTTTTCTACGCGCAGACCAACCAGGAACATGCTACGGGAGATGGATCATAGACCGTTACCACTAGACGCTTAGCGCCGTGCAGCGGAAGTAGAGTTGAGGCAGCGCGTCCGCGTGGTTCGTCTCCTCCTCAGACGATCTCCCTCCAACAGCCGGTCGTCGGATCCCTCGTACAGGTTCGCTGGAGCGGCGCAAGTGCACCGCCTCTAACGGTATCCGCGTGTGCAGGAGGAACGTCACGCGGCGGAATGCTAGGTCCATCACACAATTGGCGGCGAGTGGAGGTGTCTATTCGCAACACATGCAAACCCTAGTGACAACTTCGAAGCGATCAACTGAATAAGTGTGCTGCACCTCCACTATTTATAGGCATCCGTCGTGGGCTCAACACTTGGGCCTTGAATGGATCCTAAAGCCCAAAGTCTACTCGGCCGCGCTCTGAGTCCAGCTCGGATCACATCCGACCAGTGTCCTCCAAACCGACCTCATAGGTTCCTTCCCTTAAGCGCGCGACCCCTTAGGTTCAAGTCGTCTTGGACACAGTTCGGATCACCTCTGACCTGCACGGTTGGTAGTGGCCTTCATGCTGACCACCAAGCAAACTATGAAGCTTGTTAGGCGAACCTGTACAACATGTCACCCTTCTGTTTCCTTTGCCTCATGATATATGTTGTCGGGCTCAAGGCGAGACTGTCATCCTTGTGCTGGCCTGACCTATTTCTCGTTCCAGTGATACCGACCACAAACTGGATTATCTCATAATCCTTGTCGCATGGCCATGCTTATCCTAGTCGGATCACACAAGGGGCCCAGAGTATATCTCTCCTGATCGGAGGGGCAAATCCCATCTTGCTTGACCATGTCTCGCAGCATGGGACTGGACAAACCCGAAACCTACCTTTGTAACTACCCAGTCATGGAGTAGCGTTTGGTCGGCCCAAAGCAAGTCTGTCACAATCCCGAGTACATGCGTCAGCTCAGGTCTTAGGACATAGAACATATATTGTACTAGAGACTAACAGATGACATATCGCTATGTCTCATAGTTGGGTCTGTCCGACTCGGACCTTATCTCGATGTCGAATCCGACCAGATCCTTCTGAGTCCATATTATCCGGGCAGCATCCAATGCTCCATGAATAGTGAGACCTAGCCATCCACCTTGTCATATGTTAGTCTAGTCCGACGTGTTCCCACACATCACATGCGAGTAGGGACATATACTATCTTTATTCATAAACACATAGGAAATATTATCATACATGATTGCCTCTAGGGCATATCTCCAACAGTTTCCAACTTGCACTAGAGTCAATCAAATAGACATCGTATGCCCATAGCTCTAACATGCCCCTCATGCTTGGGTTGTGGAAGCGGCTTAGTCAACGGATCTGCAACATTTGCATCCGTGTGAATTTTGCATAACTCTACATCACCATTCTTTACGATCTTTCGTATCAGGTGATATTTCCGATCTATGTGTCTGATCTTGTGGTGATTCCTCGGCTCCTTGGCTTGTGCGATAGCACCAAAATTATCACAATAAAGGTCCAACGGTTTTACCGAGGCTGGGAAAATACCAAGATCATCCAGAAAGTTCTGGATCCAAACACCTTCCTTTGTAGCTTCACAAGCCGCAGTGTATTCGGCTTCTGTGGTAGAATCGGCCACCGTATCTTGCTTGGAACTCATCCAGCTCACTGCTCCTCCGTTCATGACATACACGAATCCAGACTGTGATCGACAATCATCTTTGTCAGCTTGGAAACTAGCATTGGCGTAACCCCTTACGACGAGCTCTTCCTCACCTCCATAAACTAGGAACATCTCTTTAATCCTTTTCAAGTACTTTAAAATAGTCTTTACCGCTGCCCAGTGACTCTCACCTGGGTTGGCCTGGTATCTACTTGTTAGGCTTATTGCAAAAGCAACATCAGGCCTTGTATATGTCGTGGCATATATGATGGATCCGATTGCCGAGGCATACGGAATCCTACTCATCCTGCTTCGCTCATCAGATGTCGAAGGACTCTGATTCTCGCTTAGCCTTATACCATGTGAGAATGGCAAGAACCCTTTATTCGCCTCACTCATGTTGAACCGCTTCAACACTTTATCTATGTACGTGCTCTAGCTTAAGCTGAGCAGCTTCCTCGATCTATCTCTATAGATCTTAAAACCTAAAATATAGAATGCCTCACCAAGGTCCTTCATCGAAAACTTGCCATTCAATGAGTCCTTGACCGAGTTTAGCATCGAAACATCGTCCCGATCAACAACATGGCATCCACATATAAGATCAAAAAAACTATCAAGCTACCACTTAACTTCTGGTATAAACAAGTGTCCTCTTCGCTTTTGATGAAACCGAGACCAGTGATGACCTCATCAAAATCAATATCCCAGCTCCGAGATGCTTGCATCAACCCATAAATGCATCTATTGAGCTTGCATACCTTACTAGCGCTAGTCGGATCGACAAAATCCTCGAGCTGTATCATATACACGTCCTCGGTTAAATTTCCATGAAGGAAAGCCGTCTTGACATCCATCTGCCATATCTCGTAATCGAAATATGCATCTATAGCTAGTACGATCCTCACTAACTTCAGCATTGCTACTGGCAAGTAAGTCTCGTCGTAGTGAATTCCTTGAACTTGTCCATAACCCTTAGTGACAAGCCGAGCTTTGTGGATCTGAACATTTCCATCCACATCAGTTTTCTTCTTGAAGACCCATTTGCAACCAATGGCAGTTACGCCAGGTGGCAGATCAACCAAGTCCCAGAATTGATTCTCATTGATGGACTTTAACTCGGATCTCATGACCTCCAGCCATGCCTCGGAATCTGGGTTCACCATCGCTTCCACATACATGGCTGACTCCAGGATGATCTCATCACCAGACGAGCCGTCCCAGAGTGGTCCTCGAATTTCTTTGAGTCGGACCGTCCTCACACTGGCCTCCCGACTGAGAAACTCTTTCTCAGGGAAAACCCCGTTCCGAGCAACATACAGTTTGTTCTCTTCCCGGTTGTAGAAGCTATATCCCAAGGTTTCCATTGGATATCCCCCGAAAATGCACTTATCCGTCTTGGTTGTAAGATTGTCTGACATAAGTCGCTTGACAAATGCTTCACAACCTTAAATCTTTAGAAAATACAAACTAGGAGTCTTCCCGGTCCACATCTCATGCGGTGTCTTGTCTATGGATTTTGATGGTACCCTGTTAAGTGTGAAAGCTGCAGTTTCTAGAGCGCATCCCTAGAATGACAAGGGTAAATCCGATTTGCTCATCATAGACCGGATCATGTCCAACAAGGTCCTATTCCTCCGTTCTGACACGCCGTTTCTCTATGGCGTACCCGGAGGTTTGAGCTGAGGTACTATACCTCAGCTTTTCAGATGATCATCAAACTCCTGGCTCATGTACTCACCTCCACGATCAGATCGTAGAAGCTTTATAGTCTTGCCAAGCTGATTCTCAACCTCATTCTGAAACTCTTTGAACTTTTTTCAAAAGTTTCCGACTTGTGCCTCATCAAATAGATATATCCATATCTACTCAAGTCGTCGGTAAAAGTCACGAAGTACTGATAGCCACCTCTGGCATTTATGCTCATTGGACCACACACATCACAATGTATAAGTTCCAATAGCTTGGACGCCCTGTCTCAACTCTTTGCGAAAGGAGACTTAGTCATCTTGCCGAGAAAGCATGATTCACATGTCTCGAACGACTCAAAGTCCGACGAAGTTAGGAGCCCATCATCATGGAGCTTCTTCATGCGTATCAGACTAATGTGTCCTAGCTGGCAATGCCAGAAGTATGTTGGATTTATCTCATTAGGCTTATGCCTCTTGACATTCACGTTATAGACCGGTTCCTATTCTAGATTCAATATAAAAAGCCCATCAACAATGGGTGCATAGCCGTGGAACATACCATTCAAATAAAATGAACAACCATTATCCTTTCAATTGAATTCATAACCCTGACTCATCAAGCATGATGCAGAAATAATGTTCCGACTAATACGTCTCCAACGTATCTATAATTTTTTATTATTCCATGCTATTATATTATCTGTTTTGGATGCTTAATGGGCTTTAATATGCTCTTTTATAATAATATTGTGACTAACCTATTAACCGGAGGCCCAGAGCCAATTTCTATTTTTTTTGCCTATTTTAGAGTTTTGCAGAAAAGGAATACCAAACGGAGTCCAAACGGAATGAAAGCTTCGTGATGATCTTTCTTGGACCAAAAGCAATTCATAAGACTTGGAGTTGAAGTCTGGAAGTCCACGAGGACGCCACGAGGCAGGAGGGCCCACCCAGGGGGTAGGCGCGCCCCAACCCTCATGGGCCCCTCGTAGCTCCACCAACGTACTTCTTTCGCCTATATATACTCATATACCCTAGAAACACTAGGGGGTGCCATGAAACCACTTTTCCACTGCCGCAACCTTCTGTACTCGTGAGATCCCATCTTGGGGCCTTTTCCAGCGATCTGCCAGAGGGGGAATCGATCACTGAGGGCTTCTACATCAACACCATTGCCTCTTCGATGAAGCGCGAGTAGTTTATCACAGACCTTCTTGTCCATAGTTATTAGCTAGATGGTTTCTTATCTCTCTTTGATTCTCAATACAAAGTTCTCCTCGATGTTCTTGGAGATCTATTCGATGTAATTCTTTTGCGGTGTGTTTGCCGAGATCCGATGAATTGTGGATTTATGAACAAGATTATCTATGAACATTATTTGGTTCTTCTCTGAATTCTTATATGCATGATTTGATATCTTTGCAAATCTCTTCGAATTATCGGTTTAGTTTGGCCTGCTAGATTGATCTTTCTCGCAATGGGTGAAGTGCTTAGCTTTGGGTTTAATCTTGCGGTGTCCTTTCCCAGTCACAGTAGGGGCAGCAAGGCACGTATTGTATTGTTGCCATCGAGGATAAAAAGATGGGGTTTATACCATATAGCTTGAGTTTATCTCTCTACATCATGTCATCTTGCTTAATGCATTACTCTGTTCTTATGAACTTAATACTCTAAATGCATGCTGGATAGCGGTCGATGTGTGGAGTAATAGTAGTAGATGCAGAATTGTTTCGGTCTACTTGACACGGACGTGATACCTATATTCATGATCATTGACTTAGATATCTTCATAATTATGCACTTTTCTATCAATTGCTCGGCAGTAATTTGTTCACCCACCGTAATACTTGCTATCTTGAGAAAGGCCACTAGTGAAACCTATGTCCCTCGGGTCTCTTTCCTATTATATTATATCTCTTTTATTTACATCGCATATCGTTTACTATTTTGCAATCTTTACTTTCCAATCTATACGACAAAAATACCAAAAATATTTACTTTATTATCTCTATTAGATCACACTTTTGCGAGTGACCGTGAAGGGATTAACAACCCATTTATCGTGTTGGTTGCAAGGTTCTTGATTGTCTATGCAGGTACTAGGTGGCTTGTGTGTTGTCTCCTACTGGATTGATACCTTGGTTCTCAAAACTGAGGGAAATACTTACGCTACTTTGCTGCATCACCCTTTCCTCTTCAAGGGAAAACCAACGCATGCTCAGGAGCTAGCACTGACTAAGTGCAGGAATGTAATAACAATTATTCAATTCCAAAATAAATCCAGAAGGTAGCTGGAGCTGCATCCTGCCGACCTCCAACGCAACAACTCTTGCTTTGTTGCCGACCCTGATGTCAATCTCCCCTTGTGCCACACGCCTAGTTCTTACCAGCCCCTGCATCGAGTTGCAAATATGAACAACCGATCCGGTATCAAATACCCAAGAGCTACTAGGTACGTCAGCAAGTTAAATGTCTATAACATATGCAACAAGTGTACCTTTGCCCGAAGAAGCATTTTCGGCCTTCTTGCCATGCTCTGCAAGCCACTTGCTACAGTTCCTCTTCCAGCGACCGGTCTCCTTGTAGTGGTTGCAAACGGTCTTTGAGTCTGGTCTAGACGGTGCAGCGGCGGAGGTTACCGCCTCCGTGCCCTTTGCCTTAGCCTTTTTCTTGGAACAACTCTTCTTGAACTTAGCCGATTTCTGCACCATCAACACTTGATGTGTGCCTTTCTTAATATCCTGCTCTGCCACTTTGAGCATCCCATGCAATTCAGTGAGCTTCTTATCCATGCCATGCATATGATAGTTCGAGATGAACGTCCCATAGCTGGGCGGAAGAGAACCCAGAACTGCATCAATAGCGAGCTCATCCAAGAGGAGGAAGCCCAACCAATCCAAAGCTTGATCACATGCGGGCTCATTGGATCACCTTCCTTCAGCTTACAATACATCAAGGATCGCCAGACGTTCAACCTCTCGGTCCTATCCTGCACCTGAGACATGCTCTTGAGACTCTCGATCATATCGAAAGCCCCACATCTTTGAAATCCTGTTGCAAATTGGCTCCATACAAGCTAGCATTAGGCAGCTAATCTCGTTTGATTCATCAACGAGTTTCTGGTAGGCATTC
>NW_025233936.1:4070-7557 GCF_018294505.1 Triticum aestivum | reverse complement strand
AAGGGCATTTCAGGTTCATTGAAAATTATTTTAGTAAACCCTAGTTGGTTTCAGAGGGGACTGGGGGTTCTGTCATCCCCATTTCAAGTTTCTGATGAAAGAGTAAACATGATGCAACACTCTAATGCATGACTAGCTAGGGTGTGACAACTCACCCCCACTCAAAAGAATCTCGTCCCGAGATTTGGGTTCCTCCGGGAAGAAGGCGGGATACTCAAGTCGAAGACGATCCTCCCTTTCCCAAGTTGCTTCATCTTCAGAATGATGCGACCATTGAACCTTGAGAAACTTGATATTATGACGTCGCGTGGTACGCTCGGCCTGATCGAGGATACGGATGGGGTACTCTCGATATGTAAGATCATCTTGGAGATCAAGCGTTTCGTGGTCCACTTCACGGATAGGATCCGAGAAGCAACGCCTGAGTTGAGAAACGTGGAAGACATCGTGAACTCTGGAGAGGTGCGGAGGTAGTTCCAATTGGTAGGCAACTTCTCCTCGTTTGGCAAGAATGCGAAAAGGTCCAATGTAACGAGGAGCCAATTTGCCTTTGATACCGAAACAATGGGTTCCCTTCAGAGGGGTGACCCGAAGGTAAGCCTTCTCGTCAACCTCGAAAGTCATAGCCTTATGCTTTCGGTCATATTGACTCTTTTGACGGGATTGGGCTGTTTTCAACTTTTCACGAACGATACGAACTTGTTCTTCTGCTTCCTGAATCATATCCGGGCCAAAGAATTGTCTTTCCCCGGTCTCTGACC
Source organism: Triticum aestivum (assembly GCF_018294505.1). Taxonomy (NCBI): domain Eukaryota; kingdom Viridiplantae; phylum Streptophyta; class Magnoliopsida; order Poales; family Poaceae; genus Triticum; species Triticum aestivum. The sequence continues at coordinate 6,796 of NW_025233936.1, read as the reverse complement.
AGTTAAGGGGTGTTCGACATCGTCGTCCATAGAGAACTTCAAAAGGGGCTTTACCCAACCTAGATTGATAGCTGTTGTTGTAAGCGAATTCGGCAAATGGAAGGCACTTCTCCCAGTCCATTCCCAACGAGATAACAGAGGCTCGAAGCATGTCTTCTAGAATTTGGTTGACGCGTTCCACTTGACCACTTGACTGAGGGTGGAAAGCAGTGCTAAAGGAGAGACGGGTTCCCATAGCATTTTGGAAACTTTCCCAAAATCGAGAGGTGAAAAGACTTCCTCGATCCGAATTGATTTCCAAAGGGACACCATGGAGGGACACTATTCGGGAGATGTACAAATCTGCCAGCTGACTAGCGGTTATACTCTCACGAACAGGTAAGAAATGAGCTACTTTGGAAAGACGATCGACCACGACGAAAATAGCATTATTCCCCCTTTTGGTCCTGGGAAAACCGGTAATGAAATCCATACCAATTTTATCCCATTTCCATTCAGGAATAGCTAAGGGTTGAAGGGTGCCAGCAGGCCGTTGATGCTCTGCTTTTACACGACGACAGACGTCGCAATTTGCAATATACTGAGCAATTTCTCTCTTCATCCTAGTCCACCAGAACCTCTGGCGTAGGTCCTGATACATCTTAGTACTACCGGGATGAATAGTGAGAGGAGATTCATGAGCTTCCTTAAGGATTAATCGCCTTAGGTTGCGCACTTTGGGAACTACTAGTCGATTCCCGAAGTATACGACTCCTTGATCATTAATGGAGAAACAATTCGCAATTCCTTTCTGAATGTTCCTCTTGATGCGGGAGATTCCCGGATCTACCTTCTGTGCTTTGACAATTTGATCCGTAAGGGTAGGTTTTGCCACCAAGGTGGAAAGAAAACCTTGAGGTACAATGTGAAGGTTAAGCTTCCGAAATTCCTCATGGAGAAGCGGTTGACTTTGTTGTAACATCAGGTTGTTACAATAAGATTTACGACTTAGCGCATCAGCCATGACGTTGGCTTTCCCTGGGGTATAGGTTATTCCTAAGTCGAAGTCAGTGATCAATTCAACCCAACGTCTTTGCCTGAGATTCAGATCCGGTTGGGTGAAGATGTACTTCAGACTTTGGTGATCAGTGAATATCTCGCAACGATTACCGAGGAGGTAATGTCGCCAGGTCTTAAGCGCATAGACTACGGCTGCAAGCTCTAGATCATGAGTAGGATAATTCTCCTCATGTGGGTGCAATTGCCGTGAAGCGTAAGCAATTACGTGTCGATCTTGCATGAGAATGCAACCTAGTCCTTGTCGCGAGGCGTCGCAGTAGATAACAAAGTCCTTGGAGAAGTCTGGCGGTACCAGTACAGGAGCAGAGGTCAGGCGTCTTTTCAGTTCCTGAAAGCTGTGCTCACATTGTGGAGTCCATTCGAACTTCTTATCTTTCTTGAGGAGTTCGGTTAGAGGTTTAGCAACTTTGGAGAAGTTCTCGACAAAGCGACGGCAATAGCTCGCTAAGCCTAGAAAGCTCCGAACTTGCTTGACCGATTCAGGTGGGGTCCAATCAAGGACGGCTTGAACTCGCTCAGGGTTAACAGCAATACCTTTACCAGATATTACATGACCCAGATAGGTCACTCCTGACAACCAGAATTCACATTTTGAAAATTTGGCATAAAGGCGATGCTCTCGAAGTTTCTTCAACACTAGCCTTAGATGTTCGGCATGTTCTTCCTTGTTCTTGGAGTAGATGAGTATATCATCGAGATAAACTACGACGAATTTGTCCAAATACTCCATGAAGATTGAGTTCATTAACCGAGAAAAGGTGGCTGGAGCGTTGGTTAAACCGAAGGACATGACGGTGTACTCGTATTGGCCATAACGAGTAACAAAGGCCGTTTTAGGAATGTCCCCGTTTCTGATTTTGATTTGATGGTAGCCCAACCTCAAATCCATCTTGGAGAAGACTGAGGATCCAGCGAGCTGATCATACAGGTCGTTGATCCTGGGAAGCGGATATTTGTTCTTGATTGTGACCAAATTGACAGGTCGGTAATCTACAACCATCCGGTCCGTACCATCCTTCTTCTTGACGAATAGGACGGGGCAAGCCCACGGAGATGAACTAGGGCGGATGAAACCCTTTTTCAAGGATTCATCGAGTTGCTTCTTAAGCTCGGCTAGTTCTAGGGGTGCCATCTTATAAGGTCTTCTAGCAATCGGAACGGTTCCGGGGATGTGGTCTATTACGAACTCAACATCCCTATCAGGTGGAACACCTGGCAATTCCTCTGGAAAGACATCCGGAAAGTCACGGACTACCGGAACGTCCTCAAGGTCTGGCAAAGGGCTGGCGTTAAGAGAATATAATTGTCGCTTGGCTATTCGGGTCAAGACATTAACTATCTTCCCCGAAGGATGGGTGAGTTGAACAGTCCTAGAGAAGCAATCAATTTTGGCTTGATGAGCTGACATCCAGTCCATACCCAAAATGATATTAATATCTGAAGATTTAAGGGCTATCAAGGATGCAAGGAAAACAAGTCTGTCGACTTGGATTTCATTTCCATAACTTACCCTAGAGGTCTGCCATCTAGACCCAGGGGTAGAGATTTCCATAGTGGATGGCAAGTCACAGAATGCAACGTTATGCAAACGAGCATAATTTTCAGATATAAAAGAATGAGAGGCTCCTGTATCGAAAAGAACAGATGCCGGGTGGCAGTTAACAAGA
>NW_025233936.1:0-1962 GCF_018294505.1 Triticum aestivum | reverse complement strand
GAGTAAAGTGACTTGCCGGTAACGAGACTGAACAAGGTATTGGGATACCGACGATCAAGTCTCGGGCAAGTAACGTACCGATTGACAAAGGGAATTGCATACAGGGTTTGATCGAATCCTCGACATAGTGGTTCATCCGATGACAACATCGAGGAGCATGTGGGAGCCATCATGGGTATCCAGATCCCGCTGATGGTTATTGACTAAGAGAGTCTCGGTCATGTCTACATGTCTCCCGAACCCGTAGGGTCTACACACTTAAGGTTCAGTCACGCTAGGGTTGTAGGGATATGTATATGCAGTAACCCGAATGTTGTTCGGAGTCCCGGATGAGATCCCGGACGTCACGAGGAGTTCCGGAATGGTCCGGAGGTAAAGATTTATATATAGGAAGTGCTATTTCGGGCACCGGGACAAGTTTCGGGGTTATCGGTATTGTACCGGGACCACCGGAGGGGTCCCGAGGGCCCACCGGGTGGGGCCACCCATCACCGGGGGCCACATGGGCTGTAGGGGGTGCGCCTTGGCCTTCATGGGCCAAGGGCACCAGCCCCACAAGGCCCATGCGCCTAGGGTTTCCCCCTAGGAGGAGTCCTAGTGGTGGAAGGCACCCCTAGGTGCCTTGGGGGGGAGGGAAACCTCCCTAAGCCGCCGCCCCCCCTAGTAGATCTCATCTACTAGGGCCGGCCACCCCCCCTTGGCACCCCTATATATAGTGGGGGGAGAGGAGGGACTTCATACCTTGAGCCCTGGCCTTTGGTTGCCTCCTTTTCCCTCCCCAACACCTCCTCCAACTCCATAGCGCTTAGCGAAGCTCTGCCGGAGTACTGCAGCTCCACCAACACCACGCCGTCGTGCTGCTGCTGGTGCCATCTCCCTCAACCTCTCCTCCCTTCCTTGCTGGATCAAGAAGGAGGAGACGTGGCTGTTCCGTACGTGTGTTGAACGCGGAGGTGCCGTCCGTTCGGCGCAGGTCATCGGTGATTTGGATCACGTCGAGTACGACTACATCATCACCTTGCAAGCTTCCGCACGCGATCTACAAGTGGTATGTAGATGCAAACTCTCTCCCTAGACTCGTTGCTTAGATGAACTCATAGATGGATCTTGGTGAAACCGTAGGAAAAATTTCAATTTTCTGCAACGTTCCCCAACAGTGGTATCAGAGCTAGGTCTATGCGTAGTTCTCTTTGCACGAGTAGAACACAACTTTGTTGTGGGCGTGGATTTTGTCATCTTACTTGCCTCTACTAGTCTTTTCTTGCTCAACGGTATTGTGGGATGAAGCGGCCCGGACCAACCTTACACGTACACTTACGTGAGACCGGTTCCACCGACTGACATGCACAAGTTGCATAAGGTGGCTGGCGGGTGTCTGTCTCTCCCACCTTAGTTGGAGCGGAATCGATGAACAGGGCCCTTATGAAGGGTAAATAGAAGTTGACAAAATCACGTTGTGGTGATTCGTAGGTAAGAAAACGTTCTTGCTAGAACCCAATTGCAACCATGTAAAAGATGCAACAACAATTAGAGGACGTCTAACTTGTTTTTGCAGCGATTGATCATGTGATGTGATATGGCCAGAAGTTGTGATGAATGATGAATTGTGATGTATGAGATCATGTTCTTTGTAATAGGATTCACGACTTGCATGTCGATGAGTATGACAACCGGCAGGAGCCATAGGAGTTGTCATTATTTTTTGTATGACCTGCGTGTCATTGAATAACGTCATGTAAACTACTTTACTTTATTGCTAAACGTTAGTCATAGAAGTAGAAGTAGTCGTTGGCGTGACAACTTCATGAAGACACGATGATGGAGATCATGATGATGGAGATCATGGTGTCAAGCCGGTGACAAGATGATCATGGAGCCCCGAAGATGAAGATCAATGGAGCTATATGATATTGGCCATATCATGTCACAACTATATAATTGCATGTGATGTTTATTATGTAT
>NW_025233935.1:0-7557 GCF_018294505.1 Triticum aestivum | reverse complement strand
GACGAGCGACGGCGTCGGGGTAGGCTCCGGGATGGCGTGGCGGTGGCGGGGTGGTGTCAGTGCGATGGCGCCGGGGACGCATCGGGGGCGGGCGCCGGGCTCGATCCAGATCGATCGAGAGGGGGACAGGGGGGAGTGGGGATCGTGGGGTGGGCGTTAGGGTTTCGGTTCGGTGGGGGGGTATGTGTAGGCCGGGGTGGGCCGGCCTCGCTGGGAGATGGCCCAGTTGGGCCGGAGTCTGTTCTCTTTTCTGTTTTTACTTCTTTTTTTTGTTTATTATTCTTTTACTGTTTTTATTTTATTTCCCAGTATATTTACTTTTTAAAAAAATATGTAATTAACACCCAAATTGCATTACTAAATATACCTCTGCCACAATAACTTGGGCACCCAAACAAATTAGTTTAATATTTTATATTTTATAAAAGGAATTTAATTATTGGTTTTAGCTACTGTTTTATTCATCTAATAGTATTTAAATATTTTATAAAGGTGTCATTTCTCCACCAATATATCCTATGAATTATTTGCCACAATAAGAACATTTTAGTTTTTATGTTTGAAAACATTTATTGTTTGCCTATATATTAAATTTGAATTTGAATCGTCTTGAACTAACGCGAGTTTATCAACAGTAACCGGGGTGACATGGCATCGTTAACATGGCATTACTGTAGCCTAATTATCCGGGCGTCACAATTCTCCTCCACTACAAGAAATATCGCCCCGAGATTTAAGGGGGGGAGTAAGGGGGAAGGGATTTGGTCGCGAAATTCTAACGAGTCTTCTCGGTCTTGGTTGCTATTCTCAGAGAGGTCGATCCATTATGTTGATGTCTTCATTTCTCTGCTTCAGGTCATCATGATGAAGTTGGCATCCTTTCTTTGGGAAGTCCATCGTACTTACGAAAGAATAAAGGGTGGGTATAATCCAGGAAAACGGACCTCTGCAAGGTTGACTATCTGGTAGCTAACATCGGGGAAGGTGGCGGAAAGTAACTCTCGAATTGAAACTGACGGAAATATCGAGAGCAAGGTAAGGAGGTATCCTGGGAAGTGTCGAGCGGGTACGCAATCGTTCGATGCCTGTTACAGGGCGTGAAAGGGGTTCAAGGCAACGGGAATAAGTATTGTGTCTGATATCAGACTTGAAGGTGGCTCGTGAATTACATACGAGGCCACGCGCGATGAATTAATTTGGGAACAGGGGGTGCACCGGAGAGTCAGGTTTTGATCCTGTGGAACTGTGGGTTATGGGCCCGCCATGTGGTTAACGTAGGAAGGGCGGTGACATCTTGCATGATCATGATAGCAAGGCATGTCAGAGGGTAGCGTGTCAGTTATATGTCAGCAACATCGTCGGTATCAAGGGCGAGGGACGAAGAGAACCATTTTCCTGCTCGTTGAAACGAGGCGGACCAATAGGCAAAGTTCTCATCCATCGGTGGCTACCGGTATGCCATCAACAATAGTAACAGGGTCTTACTGACAGAGTTGTACACCGAGGTGTTTACATAAGCGAGAGAATAATACTGCTTAGACCATATAGATCACCAGAAAGGTTAACCCAAACAATGGAAAGGAAAATATGATTATCAGATTAAACAGAAGAATGGAAAGGAAAATGTGTTTAAACACATATTTCAAGGGTATATCCTTCCCAAGGACAAGCAGAGCATGATATCCATGACATGATATAATGTAGAAAACTCTTTTAGGTACGGGAGAGAAAATTTCATGACATTACCCATACAACGGTGTTTGGATAATTGAGCAGGAAACAATTAGCTTTGGGCTTCAAATGTTCCTGTTGAAAATCAGAGTACCATAGACATGCTTCGAGATAGCATTGACATGGTGAATAGGTAAGATCAGGCCATGGATACACAAAGGATCCATCAGGAACAACTTATAGAGTAAGTCTTACAATTTCCTCATGGAAGAATAGTTAACCTTGTTAAAAAGGAAATTATAACAAAAGGTCCTCTGGCTAGGGGTGCTAGGCAAAGACACCACCTTACCGGTTTATGTAGAGACCAATGTTATAACTCTTGGAAATATGTTCCAACCATCATATCTGACTGAGATTCAGATCTGATTGGTGTCACGATACCTCAGACTTAGGATGCCTGAGAATAAAAAGGTGCGACACAAATTGACGATAAGACATTGTAAGATTTCTCGGGAAAGGAACCATGGAAGCTAGTTCTGAAACAAAAGTTCATCATTAATTCAAGGGGAGGGTTAGGAGGTGGCTGATGGACTCAGCGACAATTCATCGAGATTTCCAGAAGATGGATTTCCACAATTATGTGAACAAGGAGATAGCTTTTGTCAGTTCAAATGATATAATGAGGTATGCTCGAGGAAACATACACGATTAAACATTGGTTGACGGTGCACGCGAGATATGGGCTTAGGTAGCAAGATCAACGTTAGAGTGACGAATCAATAACCAACAGTCTAAGAATGAACTGTCGATCGTTAACTTCAAAGCAATAGGGTTGATAGAAGTACAGAACTCAAACAACATCGTTAGCATATTGGTATCCTGGTTAAAAGCAACACCGGGACCAAGGAAGAATGTTGATGGTGAGAAATATCATCATATAGAGAATTTCTAAGAGGTGGATCAATGCTCACGACATTCTTGACATCAAAGATGGTAATACTCCACGGTAGAACATAGCATAGGTTGGATAGCAGGGAAATCAAGATACAACACAAAATATGAACAAGTTTGTGTTGGGGGGAGGCAAGAATGTTGTCGATGATAACACAATTCATCGAGGGGCAAGGATGGTATTTCTCATCCTGAATTTCAACACACAACTTGGAAGAAGTCAAATTGTTGACAATGATCACGACAAATTTGTCGAGAGGTTTTCAAGAAGATGTAATTGATCGACAATGACATCAAGTCAAAGGAAAGATGAAAGCGAAAGTTTATTGGAACCCTGGGTACGACACAAACTTGAAATCAAGCTTGTTGTTCAAGGTGAAATGGTATGAGGGGAAGATCGGCGTAAGCTTAGCTCATCATCGAAAGTTGTGCTCCAGGGTTAAGGACCAGGTAGCACAATTAAAATTTAGCACGATAATGATATAGCCAATCAGGCTAGGAATGACGTGATCGAGTACAAGCTCGCAAGTAAAGAAGATTACTAAGAGTTGTTTAATCGCGACGCGGACTCGATTCAGTTATCGATGTCCTTGAGTGTTTAATAACTCGGAGCCCACGAAAAATTGGAATCAATGAGAATGTAATACTTGATGGAGGACTCATAAGAAGTTATGCAGTTCCGTGATAATCTCGAGATACCAGGGGGGTAATACTCGACGACAGATTAAAATAGAGGTTGGATTGGGTATTGCTCTACAGAAGTCAAGTGCTTAAACTTGCACGAGAAATGGTGTTTAAAGGAGAACATGGTCGGAACCACGATTGCAAAAGGCCAGACCCCAGATATAAGATGAACTTATACCAAGGTAATAATTAATTTAAGAGAAGCTTTTAATGATAAGATCTACATCGTGTCCATGGGCATGAACGCAAAGTTCAAGGTCGACTCCCACTTCTTCAATGCATAACCTTTCATTCACTTCTCGCGTTTGATGAAGTTGCAGTGTTGAAAAATTTTATCTGGCAAAATACCAGAAGAGTATGACTCATGAAAACTTTCGAGTTCACACATATTATGAAAGGCATAGGTTCAACCCATCAAGGCATCTTAGGAACATATACCACAAACTTCGGAGTAAATATTACAAGCTCGAAAGAAGAGCATTATTCAAAAATAGATGATACAATTTACCAAAGGCATTATATACCCATGGAAAGGCTCACAAGGTTATTCAATGTGAAGGACACTGTCGGATAAAACCCAACAAAGGAACCGATGGTCCACAAGGGATCTGATGTGAGCATCGGTACTCAACTAGAGGAAGAAAGAATGTAAGGGGATCAGATTATAGTAACAACTGACTAACTCAAAGCTCAAATGCAAAGGAATTATGATTTCCAAATCAAGGGATCAGAACCAAACGCTCTGATTAAGGATGGATAAGTTGAATAGCCTTAGGGGTACAATCGATGGCAATTCGATTGGTCGATACCAGCTCATGTTAAAAATGATGTCTGAGCCGGAAGGATGAATTCTAGGATCTGATTGAGGATTGCGAGCATTCGCAACATATTGAATCAATGGACTCAAAAAGATAATGACAAAGGGTGCCAATAAGATTTCGAGACTTATGGGATTAATCATATTGCTAGTAAGCAAGAATTTCAAGAGCAATAGGCTCCTGAGGATTTTCGGATGATCGAATGATATTTTGAACACTTTTGTGAAATACTTGAATCAACTGGGGATGAGCGGATACTCGGTTAGTGCGAGGATTATCCGTAGGGGTATTCAGGTGACAAAGAACAGCAAGGTAGTAAGCTCAAAGGATTCTCGGAACAACAGAGAGAATTTCGGGGTATCTTGTAATAACAAGACCATCTGGGAAACATTGTATGAATGGCGAGTATACGTGGTTATCCATAGGAGTTTATCGATGAAAGGGAATTGCAAAAGCGATGAACACAAGTTCTCGGGTTATCAGCGTAGAGTATCTTCAGGGTCTTCACGTGCAACAGACGATCATCAGTAATAAGGGGCTCTCTGGGTGAAAGTGATAACGAGATCCTAATGTTAGATTTAGTAAAATCATTTAACCTAAATAGAAGAGAGATCAGAGTCCCAGAGTATAGGCAAGGGGTAAAAGATCCTAATACCACCCAATGGCGACGTGGGCCCGTGAGCCACACAGCCATGTTAGTAAAACAGTTTTCACTGACTAGACTCAACTTCGGCCAAGGAGTTGGAAAGGGGGATTCCTACAGGCAGTTGGCTCTGATACCAACTTGTGACGCCCCCAATTTGACCGTACACTAATCTTGCACGCAAATGTGTACGATCAAGATCAGGGACTCACGGGAAGATATCACAACACAACTCTAAAACATAAATAAGTCATACAAGCATCATAATACAAGCCAGGGGCCTCGAGGGCTCGAATACAAGTGCTCGATCATAGACGAGTCAGCGGAAGCAACAATATCTGAGTACAGACATAAGTTAAACAAGTTGCCTTAAGAAGGCTAGCACAAACTGGGATACAGATCGAACGAGGCACAGGCCTCCTGCCTGGGATCCTCCTAACTACTCCTGGTCGTCGTCAGCGGCCTGCACGTAGTAGTAGGCACCTCCAGTGTCGTAGGTGTCGTCGTCGACGGCGGTGTCTGGCTCCTGGACTCCAACATCTGGTTGCGACAACCAGATAGAAAGGAAAGGGGGAAAAGAGGGAGAGAGGCAACCGTGAGTACTCATCCAAAGTACTCGCAAGCAAGGAGCGACACTACATATGCATGGGTATATGTGTAAAGGGGCATATCAGTGGACTGAACTGCAGAATGCCAGAATAAAAGGGGGATAGGTAGTCCTGTCGAAGACTACGCTTCTGGTCATCTCCATCTTGCAGCATGTAGAAGAGAGTAGATTGAAGTCCTCCAAGTAGCATCGCATAGCATAATCCTACCCGGCGATCCCCTCCTCGTCGCCCTGTTAGAGAGCGATCACCGGGTTGTATCTGGCACTTGGAAGGGTGTATTTTATTCAGTATCCAGTTATAGTTGTCATAAGGTCAAGGTACAACTCCGGGTCGTCCTTTTACCGAGGGACACGGCTATTCGAATAGATAAACTTCCCTGCAGGGGTGCACCACATAACCCAACACGCTCGATCCCATTTGGCCGGACACACTTTTCTGGGTCATGCCCGGCCTCGTAAGATCAACACGTCGCAGCCCCACCTAGGCTCAACGGAGAGGTCAGCACGCCGGTCTAAACCTATGCGCGCAGGGGTCTGGGCCCATCGCCCTATGCACACCTGCACGTTGCGTACGCGGCCGGAAGCAGACCTAGCCCCCTTAATACAAGCGCGAGCTTACGGTCCAATGCGGCGTGCGCCACTCAGTTGCTGACGTCAAAAGAGCTTCGGCTGATACCACGACGTCGGGATACCCATAACTACTCCCGCGTAGATGGTTAGTGCGTATAGACCAAATGGCCAGACTCAGATCAAATACCAAGATCTCGTTAAGTGTGTTAAGTAACCGTGAACGCCGACCAGGGCAAGGCCCACCTCTCTCCTAGGTGGTCTCAACCTGCCCTGTCGCTCCGCCATAAAGTAACAGTCGGGGGCCGTCAGGAACCCAGGCCCACCTCTACCGGGGTGGAGCCACCTGTCCTTTCAGCCCCCTCATCAGAATCACTTGCGGGTACTCCTCGAGCCGACTCGACTTTAGTCACCACATGTGTCATGTATATAATGTATATAGGATATACCCGTGATCACCTCCCGAAGTGATCACGGCCCAGTAGTATAGCATGGCAGACGGACAAGAGTGTAGGGCCACTGATGGGAAACTAGCATCCTATACTAAGCAGTAGGATAGCAGGTAAGGGAAACAGCTGTAGCAACAATGACAGGCTATGCAACAGAATAGGATTAACCGAAAGCAGTAACATGCTACACTACTCTAATGCAAGCAGTATAGAGAAGAATAGGCGATATCTGGTGATCAAGGGGGGGCTTGCCTGGTTGCTCTAGCAAGTAGGAGGGGTCGTCAACTCCGTAGTCGAACTGGGCAGCAGCAGTGTCGGTCTCGTAGTCTACCGGAGAAAAGAGGGGGGAAGAAACAGTAAATACAATGCAAACATAAGCATGACGATGCGTGACATGACAACGAGCGGTACTAGGTGTGTCCTAACGCGACAGTAGGTGGTACCGGCGAAGGGGGGGAACATCCGGGAAAGTATTCCCGATGTTTTGCGTTTTCGGACAGATGGACCGGAGGGGGAAAGTTGCGAGTTCGATAGGTTAGGGAGGTGTGGTGGACAAACGGACTGCGGATCCGGATTCGTCTCGTCGTTCTGAGCAACTTTCATGTTGAAAATATTTTAATCCGAGTTACGGATTAAAAGATATGATTTTCTAAAGATTTTATTAATTTCTGGAATTTAATTAATTATTTAATTTAATTCGAAATTTAGATTTATGACATCAGCATGATGTCATGCTGACGTCAGCAGTCAACGTTGACCGTTGACCTGGTCAACCTGACAGGTGGGTCCCACCTGTCAGGGGCTGTTACCTAATTAACTACTGTTTAGTTAAATTAATTATCTAATTAGATTAATTTAAACAGGATTAATTAACTTAATTAATTTAGTTAATTAATTAATTAATTAAATTTATTTTTATTATTTGTTTTATTTTTATGTTTATTAATTAATTTATTATTATTATTTTATTATTTTATTTATTTTTTAATCATTTTTTTATTATTAAAAACGTTCTGGGGCCGGGCGCCACATGTCAATGGCCCTAGGAGCCTAACGGGCGAACGGGTTACGGGCATGGGGGCGCTGGCGAAACGGGGCGGAGCCCTAGGGTGCGGGCGTAACCCGCCGAGGTGACGCAGCAGAGCCGGGCGAGGGCGCCAGCGGCCA
>NW_025233934.1:0-7557 GCF_018294505.1 Triticum aestivum | reverse complement strand
CAAAAGTACTTAAGGTGGTGATTTGCTTTGGTATACTAACGGATCTCACGAAGGTTTTGGTTGAGTTTTGTGTGCTAAAGTTTTCAAGTTTTGAGTAAGATCACGATGGATGAAGGAATAAGGAGTGGAAAGAGCCCAAGCTTGAGGATGCTCGAGGCACTCCAAGATAATATTCAAGGACTCCCAATCAACTAAGCTTGGGGATGCCCCGGAATGCATCCCCTCTTTCTTCTATCAACCATCGGTAATATTACTTGGAGCTATATTTTTATTCATCACATGGTATGAGTTTTGCTTGGAGCGTCGTGTATTATATGAGTCTTTGCTTTGTTTGTTTTTTAGCGTGTCACAATCATCTTTGCTGGACACACCTATTTGAGAGAGAAACACATTTATCATAATTTGTTAGAATACTTTATGTGCTTCACTTATATCTTTTTAGCTAGGCAGTTGCTCTAGTGCTTTCACTTATATCTTTTGGAGCATGGCGGTGATTAAATTTTGAAGAAATATTTGCACTCTCATGCTTCACTTATATCATTTTGAGAGTTGATGATAGTAATGTTAATTTGCATAAGATGTGAATTTGGTCCTAATGTGATGAATATCCAAGAAGGATATAATAAAAACTTTCATGTAGATCACTGAGTATGATAAGTTTGATTCCTTGCAATAGTTTTTTGATATGAAGGTGATAATATGTGATTTATGCTAGTGAGTAATTGTGGTTTAGTAAGAATATTGGTGTTAAGATTTGTGACTCCCTATGCATGCACGAAAGTCAATTGCTATGCAACGAAGTTATATCCTACTTATGGTGCATTATTCAGTGTTAGTTATGTTCAATGCATATTTATGACCATTTTTGTTTTTTGGTTGGCCGCTTCTCAATCTATTTGCTAGCCTCCATTTGTACTAAGCGGGAATGCTGCTTGTGCATCCAATTCCTTAAACCTAAAGTTGTGCTACATGAGTCCATCATACCTTCCTATATGCGGCATTTACATGTCATACCAAGTAAATTTGCATGTGCCAACCCTAAGTATTCAAAATAATTTTCTGTTTTGTGTCCCGTATCGCTCATGAAGCGGCAGAGGGTGGCCAATATCTTCCATGTTAGGTGGGGTATTCTCACGGTGAGTGTTTATTTATTTTTCATTGCACGAGAAAGTGGCATGTAATAGGGATGCTTGGTCCCGAAATGAATCAAAATACAAAAAATCCTTGGAATGTTGAAAGGTTCGAAGGCACCCATGGATATGGCTAGCCATGGATTGTGAAAAGAATGGTGGAAAGTAAATTAACTTTATTTTCTGTTTGGGAACCGCCTATAATGTGTCTAGCATGTAAGATGTTGGGAACTGTCGGTCGTGTCGTTGATAGGAAAATCATGCCTCACAAAATAATTTTATCCCTGTTTTAAACTTTAAGCTCTGACACCTCTGCAAATCTCTGCTTCCCTCTGCGAAGGCCCTATATATTTACTTTTATGTAATTTCTATTTTTATTTTGAGTCTTCACCTTCTCTTATAAGCACGAACTGGAGAGCACTATTGTCATACTTGTGCAGTGGATGTAGTAAATTTTGAGTATGTTTCATGAATGGATCAATGATTGAGCACAATGGGCTAGCTAGGGATAACTTTCTTTAGCGTTGATATTTTGGAAGTCATGATTTCTTGTTAGTATGCTTGAGTATTTATAGCTTCATGTCAAACTATAGACTATTGCTTTGAATCACTTGAATCTCAATATTCATGCCACAAAAAGAAAGATCATATGATGAATATGACAGGTAGCATTCCACATCAATTTTTTTGTTTTTATCATTTACCTACTCGAGGATGAGCATGAATTAAGCTTGGGGATGCTTGATATGTCTCTAACATATCTATAACTTTTGATTGTTCCATGCTATTATAGTATCAATCTTGCATGTTTTATATGCATTTACAAGCAATTTTATATCATTTTTAGGACTAACCTATTAACTTAGTGTCATGTGCCAGTTGTTTTTTTTGCCTATTTTTTGGTTTTCCAGAATATCAATACCAAACGAAGTCCAATTGCCATGAAACTTTTTAATGATTTTTCTGGACAAAAGAGACCCTGGAAGCTTCGGGAGAGGGCTAGAAGATGAAGGAGTAGCCTACAAGGCACCAGGGCACACCTAGGGGGTAGGCGCACCCTGGTGGCTTGTGGGGCCCACGTTTAGCTATTTGACCTAATTTCGCCTCTATAAATTATCTAAAATTGGGAAACCAACAGAGAGCCACCCGAAACCCTTTTTCCGCTGCCGCAAGTCCCTATTCTCAAGAGATCCCATCTGGGGGCCCTTTCTGGCACTCTGCCGGGGGGGGGGAGAATCAACCACGGAGGGTTCTACATCAACCTTGCTGCCCCTCCGGTGATATGTGAGTAGTTTACTACAGACCTACGGGTCCATAGTTAGTAGCTAGATGGCTTCTTTGCTCTATTTGATCTTCAATACAATGTTCTCATGTTCTTGGACTTCTATTTGATATAATAACTTTTTGCGGTGTGTTTGTTGGGATCTGATGAATTCTGAGTTTATGATCAGATTATCTATGAATATTACTTGAGTCTTCTCTGAATAGTTTTATGCATAATTGTTGTAGCTTTGTATTTCTCTCCGGTCTATTTATTTGGTTTGGCCAACTAAATTGATTTTTCTTGCAATTGGAGAGGTGCTTTGTGATGGGTTTGATCTTGCGGTGCTCAATCCCAGTGACCGAAAGGGACATGCATGACACACATTTGTATCGTTTCTATTAAGGATAAAAAGATGGGGTTTATTCATATTAATTGAGTTTATTTTGTCTACATCATGTCATCTTGCTTAAGACGTTACTCCGTTCTTTATGAACTTAATATTCTAGATGCATGATGGATAGCGGTCGATGGGTGGAGTAATAGTAGTAGATGCACGCAGGAGTCGGTGTACTTGTCTTGGACGTGATGCCTATATATATGATCACTGCCTTAGATATCATCATGATTATACACTTTTCTATCAATTGCCCAACAGTAATTCGTCTACCCACTTACGCTATTTTTAAGAGAGAAGCCTCTACTGAAAACTATGGCCGTTGGTCTATTTAAATTATATATTAAAATCCAAAAATATATTGTTGCACTTTTATTTACGTTATTTTTATTTTGTGTTTTATTTATCTATCTATCACTACGAGATTTGATCCTTGCAATTAACCGCCAAGGGATTGACAACCCCTTTTTTGCGTTGGGTGCAAGTACTTTTATTTTGTGTGTATGTGTTGCTAACGAGTTGTTGTGTGATTCTCCTACTGGATTGATAACCTTGGTTTCTAACCGAGGGGAATACTTATCTCTACTGTACTGCATCATCCCCTCCTCTTCGGGGAAATCCAAACGCAACTTACCAGTAGCAGGGGAAGTCCCCCTTGGGGTGTCGGCCATAAGTATACTCCTCCCCAAGTCCAATTCGCCCCTCCCCCACAAGGAAAGGGGGCGCCTTCCTACTTGGGCCCTTGCGGCCCAAGTTGCCTTACACCTCTTGGCCTTTTTAGGCCCATTGATATTTAAATTAAATATTAAATATTCTAAATATTTTTAGAGCATTATACATATAATTTAATATCTCCGGAAACATTTCCACCTATATTTATCGTTATACCCTGTATTACCCGATATTCACCGAAACCCTTCTAGTGACCCCGAAACGCTTCCGGAACCTCTCGGAACTAATCTAGGTATTTATGAAACAATTTCACATATATATTCTCATTGCTCCAGTACCACTAGCAATCAGCAGATCATGATTACCCTAAACTTGTGACCCCGTAGGTTCAGTAAATTATAGACATGAACGGAAGTCCTTTGTTCAATGATCGATAGCGAAACCATGGACATCCATATCAGTCCCTATGATTACACAGATGATATTCGAGTGAACATTTGGTTATCATGTGATGTTCACATTGCTTCACGATACTTTACGAAACCCTATGTGCATCGATATCCTCTTGAGTAACACCATGCTCACTATACCGTTGCTCCCGTTACCGGTTTTGTTCTTCTTTCTCGTTGATGTGTTCCAGCATCCCTGTGACGTAGTCACCTGTGTCGGGCGACACGATGATGGATGCCATCACATCGAGAGGGCTCTAAGAATATCTCTCGTCGGAGGAGGAGCAAATCCCACTCTTGAGCTATCCGGTCACTTGTCAAACTTTCTGGTGAGCCCGAATGTTGTCATTATGATCACCTTGTTACAGATGATGTTTGAGCAACCCCAAAGCCACCGTCTGGTAGGAAGTGACCAAGATACTCTCATGGTCTGAAGAACTAAAACACATGCTAACACTCCGTGTTATAACATATGATTTTAGACGATATAATCACAAAGTATAACAGACAAGATTGGGTCGATTCAATATGACCGTTCTTCCAACTTCATAATCTCAATGTTGTTTTAGGATTATTGTTACCCTTAACGATATCCTAAGATCCGGAAAACATGATCACCAACAACACTTGAGCTAGTCTTAGACACGAGACTAGGAACCTTTTATTTACCGTTATCATTCCACACATGCATATGTGTTTTCCACTGGATCACATATTCCAGGATCATAGTAGTTATAGCATGAAATATAAACTCTTAAGTATGAACATTGAAATATAATAATACATATATTATTTTCTATAGGACATATTTCCAACAAAAATATACTATGATTATACTACAATTCCACTATAAATCTATGTATTTTGCATTAAATCTCTATTATAAAATACAGTTGTATTTACAGTAGTTCCGCTGACTTTACCGTATAATTCATCGTAAATTACACTATAAATTTACATTGTAATTAAACTGAAACACTACTATATTTACACTGTAAATCTACTGTGCTGGAACATGTAGTATTTCAGTGTAACTACATTATAAATTACACTGTAAATCTACTGCAATTACATTGTAAATTCACTATCATTTACCCTATAATTCTACTGTATTTATACTCTGTATTTCTAACTACACTAGCTTTTGGGTGTCCAGGGGTTTTTATGGTTTAGACTTGTTTCAGCAACCGGGTGAGTGAAACCAACTCGTTAAGAGGTTGTCCCGTTAAGGGGTTGTCAGGCATGGCCCTTTTAAGTCAACATAAATACAATGCGTGTTTTTAGTTGTTGGCATAACAAAAATGAATGAGAAACCCGTCAGTTTTTTTGCGGGCCGTTAACACATGAAAGCAATGGACATACATGCAGGTTACAAACATACATACTTGTCAGTTTTATATTGGTTGTAAATTTGAATGATATTAAATCGACCTTCAGTCAAGTGGCAATTGGACACTCCTAGTTTTATACCAAAATTTTATACTATTTTATAATTTTTATCATATTACAATATTAATGAGTATAGATTTTATTATTATGTTGGTATAGTTAACCACATAGTAACTTCATAGGTATTGTTAAGAGTGTTCTTTGTTATCGGTTGTATATTGTATATCACTTATAACTTTGTTTATGATAAATTTGAATTAAATGATGTAGTACAAATTATCTTTAAATTATTTCTATGATGATTGTACATAATATATAGTGCACACATACATATTGGTATATATATGTGCATATGTTCATGTATAGTTTAGTTTAAATATTATGTTATAAATTTCTCAAGAATAATGCCTAATTAATATCTTAATAGTGATTTCTAGTGTATTATTAGGTGTTCATATTTCTAGAACCATATAGAGTATAATCCCATTGTTAGAGTCCAAGCAGAAATGAAGCCTTCTCAGGGCATCTGGATCTGGGCTATCGGATTGAGCTTCCAAACGAATTCGCCCCGTCGAATCTTCAGCTGAGACGATCTTGACCGTCGGATCAATAGAAACACTGCTACAATGAATAGTAACTGCCACTTTCACACTCTCTACCTGAATGTATCACTTTTGAGCAGAAGAGAAGTCTGCAAAGACACGCGCGCGGGGCCACACGGGTCATTTTGAGCTAGGCTTCCTCGTCCATTCCCCAAATGGAATGGAATGACAAGCATAATGGAGCCACCAGCTGGATGGCACACTCTCTCACTCCATTATTTGCTCGTCACCTAAACTGCCGACGCTAGGTACTAATTTGGCATGAGCACTCTTGCCTCTTTTATAGTCTCCATCTCGCATCAGCCTCCGTGGGCGATGCAGGTAGCTAGCAAAGCTCGTCTCTCAACTCCTCAGCTTTCCATGTCTCAACATTTTCTGTCCACCGCAAATTCTGAGCTACGGTCATGCAGGATTCTCGCCGGAGCACGCTCCGCCACTCGCCGCTCCCGCCCCGTCCGCACCTCGCACCCTCCTACTGTTGGGGAACGTAGTAATTTCAAAAAAATTCCTACGCACACGCAAGATCATGGTGATGCATAGCAACAAGAGGGAAGAGTGTTGTCCACGTACCCTCGTAGACCGAAAGCGGAAGCGTTAGAACAACGCGGTTGATGTAGTCGTACGTCTTCACGGCCCGACCGATCAAGCACCGAAACTACGGCACCTCCGAGTTCTAGCACACGTTCAGCTCGATGATGATCCTCGGACTCCGATCCAGCAGGGTGTCGGGGAAGAGTTCCGTTAGCACGACGACGTGGTGACGATCTTGATGATCTACCGTCGCAGGGCTTCGCCTAAGCACCGCTACAATATTATCGAGGACTTTGGTGGAGGGGGGCACCGCACACGGCTAAGAGATCAAGAGATCAATTGTTGTGTCTATGGGGTGCCCCCCTCCCCCGTATATAAAGGAGTGGAGGAGAGGGGGCCGGCCAAGGGGGTGGCGCGACCTAGGGGGGAGTCCAGCCCCAACCGGGAGTAGGAGTCCCCCCTTTCCTATTAGGAGTAGGAGAGGGAAGGAAGAGAGGGGAGGGAAGAAGGAAAGGGGGGGCGGCCCCCCTCCCAATTCGGATTGGGCTTGGGGGGGCGCGCCCCCTCCTTTGCTCCTTCTCCCTCCTTTCCACTAAGGCCCAATAAGGCCCATATACCTACCGGGGGGTTCTGATAACCTCCCGAAGCTCCGGTATAGTCCCAATCTCACCCGGAACCTTTCCGGTGTCCAAATATAGTCGTCCAACATATCGATCTTTATGTCTCGACCATTTCGAGACTCCTTGTCATCTCCGTGATCACATCCGGGACTCTGAACAACCTTCGGTACATCAAAACTCATAAACTCATAATAAAACTATCATCGAAACCTTAAGCGTGCGGACCCTACGGGTTCGAGAACTATGTAGACATGACCGAAACACATTTCCGGTCAATAACCAATAGCGGAACCTGGATGCTCATATTGGCTCCTACATATTCTACGAAGATCTTTATAAGTCAAACCGCATAACAACATAAGTTGTTCCCTTTGTCATCGGTATGTTACTTGCCCGAGATTCGATCGTCGGTATCCCAATACCTAGTTCAATTCGTTACCGGCAAGTCTCTTTACTCATTATGTAATGCATCATTCCGTAACTAACTCATTAGCTACATTGCTAGC
>NW_025233933.1:6336-7561 GCF_018294505.1 Triticum aestivum | reverse complement strand
GTCCTTAACACTCGCTATTATTCACTGTTTTGGGGTCCCAATGTGATTTCCACGATTAATGAACCGCGGGGTGCGTTTACGTGCCGGTCATCAACACTAACTATTTCGGCCGATTCTGTCCCATTCGTGGACTATCACTCATTGTTTTGGGGTCCCGAAGTGATTTTCATAGTTGTTGGACCCCAAGGTGTGCTACCGTGTCGGTCATCAACACTCACAGGTTTGGCCGATCCTGGCCCGTTTCATGGACTATTATTTACCGTTTGGGGTGCCGAAGCAGTTTCCATAGTTGTTGAACCCCAAAGGTGCGCTTACGTGTCGGTCATCAACACTCACAGTTTTGGCCGATCCTGGCCTGTTTCGTGGACTATTATTTACCATTTTGGGGTGCCGAAGCAGTTTCCATAGTTTTTGAACCCCAAAGGTGTGCTTTCGTGTCGGTCATCAACACTCACAGTTTTGGCTGATTCTGGGCCATTTTGTGGATTATTACTAACTGTTTTCGGGTCCTAGAGTGATTTCCACGATTAACGAATCCTGGGGTGCGTTTACGTGTCGGTCATTGACACTCACAGTTTTGGCCGATTCTGGCAAATTTCATGGACTATTACTCGCTGATTTGGGGTCCCTTAGCGATTTCCATGATTGACGAACCCCGAGGTGCGTTTATGTATCATTCATCAATAATCTTAGGTTCGTGTGATTGTCGGCTCTTTCATGGACTATTACTCGCCGTTTTGGGGTCCCAAAGCGATTTCCATGGTTGTGGAACGTCAAGGTGTGCATACGTGTTGGTCGCCAAGATTCGCAGTTTGCCCGATACGTGTAGAGCTTACCTCGAATCGAAGCACCTTGTATAGATCGGAAGGGGCTAGGAAGAACAGAATTAGAGAGGAGGTTACTCTAGGTAGGAGAAGATAAGCGCGCACAGGCTGCAACTCATCTCCCTCCCATCTTCCCTCGTGCAAGTGGCCCATCATGTGTGCTCACCTCAGCCCGACTCGCTAGAAACTGCCGATCTGAGCGTTTCCAGTGACCCATGCCCAAGTGTACTTTAAGTTTCGTACTCTGCAGGCCCAACAGTAAATGCAACCAACCAAACAGGCTCAATCTTTTCCGCGCGGGTCAGGCTGGGCCTAATACAGGCAACCAAACATGTCCATAATTGTTTGTGTGTGTGGTTTGTTGGTGATATGGCCGTGACTATGACAAGTCGGTCTGGTGC
>NW_025233933.1:0-6326 GCF_018294505.1 Triticum aestivum | reverse complement strand
TCATCTCCCTCCCATCTTCCCTCGTGCAAGTGGCCCATCATGTGTGCTCACCTCAGCCCGACTCGCTAGAAACTGCCGATCTGAGCGTTTCCAGCGACCCATGCCCAAGTGTACTTTAAGTTTCGTACTCTGCAGGCCCAACAGTAAATGCAACCAACCAAACAGGCTCAATCTTTTCCGCGCGGGTCAGGCTGGGCCTAATACAGGCAACCAAACATGTCCATAATTGTTTGTGTGTGTGGTTTGTTGGTGATATGGCCGTGACTATGACAAGTCGGTCTGGTGCTTTCATTGCTTGTTGGGTATGGTTAGTGTCTTTGTCTTTGTTTTGTTTACAGTCTAGAGTTTTAACCTATCCATCAGTGAGTTCTGACTTGGTTAGAGCATCTTCAGCCGTTCGGCCACCCAAGGGCTTGAAACAACGCCGCCTATGGGCGAACTGGCGATAAAATCGGCGTGGGGCGGTAGGTTTTCCAGCCGCCACCCCAAGTTCGCCCTAGACCCATTTTTTAAAAATCATACTTGGCCAAAATTTGGCCAAACACAACACATAATTGGAGAAAATTTAGGTGTCCCATAGATTTTTGTACATATTGAAAGCATAATTTAAAAACAAAATAAAAACAATGACTACTACTACGCCGCCGCCCACTGCAGCCACCTTCAGCCTACACGCAGAAGGCATTGTAGTCGCCACCGCTGTCGTCGTCCTTCACGCTGCCGCCGTCCTCGCTACACCCCTGCCTTGGGTCGCCTTGGTGGACAGGGTTGGTTGGCGGCGGTGCCTCATCGTCGCTGTCCTCAAGGACGATGACGCCGCCCTTGTCGCGGCCGCGGCGCCGAGCGATGATCTCCTCGAGGGCGCGACGCTCGCGCTCCATCTTCAGCCGGACGTAGTCGTCCCGCGCCCATTTGAGGGCGGTCTCGTCGTTGGCGTCCATGTCCTTGTGCTCCTTCACGGCGATGAGCCCCGGCTTGTAATTTCGGCTTCACGAGGCGGGAGGAGGGAGGAGAGGGGCCACGGTTTCCCTCGTTAATGACGAGGGCGCCGCCGCAAGTGTGCCGCCCAAGCGGCGTCTCCATGGGCTCAACCTTGACGTTGGCGAGCGCTGGCGATCCGGAGGAGAGGGAGGAGGAGGGGGGAGGAGGAGGAGCCGCCCGCCATGCGCCTCGACAGCCAAGAGCTGCCGCTCTGGCGGGGGACCGGGGCCGCCGGGTACTCGAGCAGTGGCTCATTGCCACCCTCGAGGAGCTTGAGGACGGCGTGGAGCATATGCTCGGGGACACCCCAACACAAACGGAAACTGTTGGTGTTGTGACGGCCCTTCGTTGGCGCGTTGTTAGAGGAGGTGAGCTGCTCCTCGTGGCGGCACTAGAAGTACGCCGACCACAAAACGTGGTTGTCGTCGGCGTACTTCGGAAGGCCCCACACCTCCTCCGGTAGGGAAGCCCGGACGCGCGCGATCTCGGCTGGGCGTCTGTCGTTGCTCGGCGACGGGGGGACGGGGACGCCTCCGGTGCTGAGCCTCCACGAGCCCGGCACACGCATGCCAGGCGGCACCGGGTAGTTCGGCTTGTGGAGGAGGTAGGCCTCCCACTCGTGCAGGTGGCGGCGGCCGATGCAGTTTGCCACCGCTCCATCACCGGGAATCACTCTCCCATCGGCGGTTGCAGACGCGGTGGCTGTAGACCTGGAGAGAGAGAGAGAGACGAGATGGGGGCGTCGATGGCGAGAGAGGGTCTGCGGCGAAGGAGTGTGCATCCACCAGCGAGGGGCGGGGCGAGATTTTATAGCGGCCAATGGCGGCGAGAGGGCGGCAGCGGTTCGTACGCATGGTGGGAGGGGGCGGGTCGTCGCGCCTTCAGTGCGCCGCCCCTGAGGAATCAATGAAAGGTTGACCGGCAGTAGCCTTGATAGTGATTCCCCACTGGTAAACGAGGCGATTAGGACGACGAACGCTGCTGGTCGCTCACTCGGCGGGTCCACCAGGCTTTCGCACTGAAAATGTCTCCCCCGGTGCCCCCGGGCGCCACCAGCACGACGAGTTCGGTCTGGGTCCGCCGGCGCCAAATTTGGCTCTAACCAACGAAAAGTGGGCTTCTGGGGCGCGACTGGGCCATTTTTGTAGCGCTGGCGATAAAAAAGGCATTGGGGGAGGGGGGAGGGGGCAAGTGGAGATGCTCTTACAGTCTAGAGTTAAAAAATGTTGGATTGAAAAGGAGAAGATAAATGCAACAAACAATAGAATACGTGTGTGCTGTTGATGGCATGGCATACGACTGTGTGTGGTTGGGCAGGGACAAACTATATGGCGACGATAGATAATAAAAAAATAGTTTGGGCCAGCGCGGTTTCTTCATGGTTTGTTGTATATTACTAACTGTTTTGGGGTCCTAGAGTGATTTCCACGATTAAAAAACCCTGGGGGTGCGTTTATGTGTCGGTCATCAACACTCATAGTTTTGGCCGATTCTGCCTCATTTCATGGACTATTACTCACTGATTTGGGGTCCCTGAGATATTTCCATGATTGACGAACCCTGGGGTGCGTTTATGTATCATTCGTCAATAATCTAATGTTTATCCGATTCTGGGCTCTTTCATGGACTATTTCTCGCTGTTTTGGGGTCCCAAACCGATTTTCATGGTTGTCGAACGCCAAGTTATGCATACTTGTTGGTCCTCAAGAATCACAATTTGGGCCAATTCTGGCTCGTTTGTTGGACTATTACTCAGTTTTGGGGTCCCGTTTGATTTCCACGATTGGCGACCCCCGGGGTGCGTTTCCATGCCAGTCATCAACACTCACAATTTTGGATGATTCTGTTCCGTTTCATGCACCATTACTCACTGTTTTGGGGTCCTGAAGTGATTTTCACGATTAAGGAACCCCGGGGTGCGTTTACGTGTCTGTCGTCAACACTCACAATTTTGGGCAATTCTGACCCGTTTCGTTGACTATTACTCACCGTTTTGGGGTCCCGAAGCAATTTCCATAGTTCTTAAACCCCAAGGTGCGCTTACGTGTCGATCATCAACACTCACAGTTTTGGCCGATCCTGGCCCGTTTCATGGACTATTACTCACCGTTTTGGGGCCCGAAGCGATTTCCATAGTTGTTAAAACCCAAGGTGCGCTTATGTGTTGGTCATCAACACTCACAGTTTTGGCTGATTCTGGGCCGTTTTGTGGACTATTACTAACTATTTTTCGGTCCTAGAGTGGTTTCCACGATTAACGAACCCTGGGGTACGTTTACGTGTCAGTCATCAACTCTCACATTTTTGGCCGATTCTGGCCCATTTCATGGACTATTACTCACTGATTTGGGGTCCCTTAGCGATTTCCATGATTGACGAACCCCAAGGTGCGTTTATGTATCATTCATCAATAATCTTAGGTTTGTGTGATTCTGGGCTCTTTCATGGACTATAAGTCGCTGTTTTGGGGTCCCAAAGCGATTTTCATGGTTGTCGAATGTCAAGCTGTGCATACGTGTTGGTCGTAAGGATTCGATGTTTGGGCCGATTCTGGCCCGTTTGTTAGACTATTACTCAGTTTTGGGGTCCCGATTTGATTTCCACGATTGATGAACCCTGGGGTGCGTTTACGTGTCGGTCATCAACACTCACAACTTTGGCCGATTCTGGTCCGTTTCCTGCACTATTACTCACTGTTTTTCGGTCCCAGAGCGATTTCCACGATTGACGATCCCCGCGGTGCGCTACGTGTCCGTCGTCAACACTCATAGTTCTGGCCAATTCTGACCCGTTTGATGGAATAGTACTCACCATTTTGGGGTCCTGAAGCGATTTCCGTAGTTGTTGAACCCCAAGGTGCGCTTATATGTCGGTTATCAACACTCACTGTTTTGGCCGATTCTGGGCCGTTTCATGGAATATTACTCACTGTTTTGGGGTCCCGGAGTGATTTCCATGATTAATAAACCCCGTGGTGCGTTTACGGGTCGGTTATCAACACTCACAGTTTTGGCCGATTTTGTCCCATTTCGTGGGCTATTACTCACTGTTTTCGGGTCCTGGAGTGATTTCCACGATTAACGAACCCCGGGGTGCGTTTACGTGTTGGTCATCAACACTCACAGTTCTGGCCGATTCTATCTTGTTTCGTGGAGTATTACTCACTGTTTTGCGGTCCCGAAGTGATTTCCATGATTAACGAACACCGGGGTGTGTTTTCGTGTCGGTCAACAATACTCATTGTTTTGGCCGATTCTGGCCCGTTTCGTGGACTATTACTCACCGTTTTTAGGTTCCAGACCTATTTCCACTATTGATGATCCCCGAGATCTATTAACGTGTCCATCGTCAACACTCATTAATGAGCCCTGGGGTGCGTTTAATAAGCCCTGGGGTGCGTTTACGTGCCGGTCATCAACACTCACAGTTTTGGCCGATTCTATCCCATTCGTGGACTATCACTCAGTGTATTGGGGTCCCGAAGTGATTTTCATAGTTGTTGAACCCCAAGGTGCGTTTACGTGTCGGTCATCAACACTCACAGTTTTGGCCGATCCTGGCCTGCTTCGTTGACTATTACTCACCGTTTTGGGGTCCCGAAGCGATTTCCGTAATTGTTGAACCCCAAGGTGCGATTATGTGTCGGTCATCAACACTGACAATTTTGGTCGATTCTGGGCCGTTTCATGGACTATTACTAACTTCTTTTGGGCCCCTGAGTGATTTCCACGATTAACGAACCCTGGAGTGCGTTTACGTGTCGGTCATCAACACTCACAGTTTTGGCCGATTCTGGCCCATTTCATGGACTATTACTCACTGATTTGGGGTCCCTTAGCGATTTCCATGATTGACGAACCCCGAGGTGCGTTTATGTATCTTTCTTCTATAATCTTAGGTTTGTATGATTCTGGGCTCTTTCATGGACTATTACTCGCCGTTTTGGGGTCCCAAAGCAATTCCATGGTTGTCGAACGTCAACGTGTGCATACGTGTTGGTCGTCAAGATTCGCAGTTTGGGCCAATTCTGGCCCGTTTGTTGGACTATTACATAGTTTGGGGGCCCCGATTTGATTTCTACGATTGATGAACCCCGGGGTACGTTTACGTGTCGGTTATCAACACTCACAATTTTGGTTGATTCTGGTCCGTTTCCTGCACTATTACTCACTGTTTTGGGGTCCCAGAGCGATTTCCACGATTGACTATCCCCGGGATGCGTTTGCATGTCCGTCGTCAACACTCACAGTTTTGGCCAATTCTGACCCGTTTTGTGGACTATTACTCACCGTTTTGGGGTCCTGAAGTGATTTCCATAGTTGTTGAACCCCAAGGTGCGCTTACGTGTCAGTTATAAACACTCATTGTTTTGGCCGATTCTCGGCCGTTTCAGGGAATATTACTCACTGTTTTGGGGTCCGGGTGTGATTTCCACGATTAATGAACCCAATGGCGCGTTTACGTGTCGGTTATCAACACTCACAGGTTTAGCCGATTCTTTCCATTTCGTGGACTATTACTCACTGTTTTTGGGTCCTGGAGTGATTTCCATGATTAACGAACCCCGGGGTGCATTTACGTGTCGGTCATCAACACTCACAGTTCTGGCCGATTCTGTCTCGTTTCGTGGATTGTTACTCACTGTTTGGTGGTCCCGGAGTGATTTCCACAATTAACGAACATCGGGGTGCGTTTTCGTGTCGGTCATCAAGACTCACCGTTTTTGGGCCCCAGAGCTATTTCCACGATTGACGATACCCAGGATGTGTTAATGTGTCCGTCGTCAACACACACATTTTTGGCCGATTCTGGCCTATTTCGTGGACTATTACTCACCGTTTTGTTGTTCGAAAGCGATTTCCATGGTAGTCGAACCCCAAGTTGCGCTTACGTGTCGATCATCAACAATCGCAGTTTGGGTCGATTCCGGCCTGTTTCTTGGACTATTACTCAATTTTGGGGTCCTGGAGTGATTTTCACGATTGACGAACCCCGGGGTGCATTTACGTGTTGGTCATCAACACTCACAGTTTTGGCCGATTCTGGCCCATTTCATGGACTATTACTCACTGATTTGGGGTATCCTGAGCGATTTCCATGGTTGACGAACGCCGGGGTGCGTTTATGTATCGTTAGTCAATTATCCAGGTTTGCCTGATTTTGGGCTCTTTCATGGACTAATACTCGCCGTTTTGGGGTCCGAAAGCGATTTCCATGGTTGTCGAACGCCAAGGTGTGCATACGTGTTGGTCGTCAAGAATTGCAGTTTGGGCCGATTCTGGACCGTTTCTTGGACTATTACTCAGTTTTGGGGGTCCCGAAGTGATTTTCACGATTGATGAACC
>NW_025233932.1:4669-7561 GCF_018294505.1 Triticum aestivum | reverse complement strand
AGAAGATGACGCAAATGATCCGGAGATAGATAAAAAAGACAAGATGCTGAGTCACCCTAAGGATGCGAGCCAGTGGCAAGCATTGAACTTCGAATACCCAGAATTTGGGAACGATCCAAGGAACATCATGCTGGGCGCGAGCACCGATGGAGTCAATCCGTTTGGCAGCCAGAGAAGCACACATAGCACCTGGCCTGTGTTTGTGTGGATGTACAACCTTCCCCCCTGGTTGTGCATGAAGAGGAAGTACATTCACATGAGTATGCTAATTGAAGGGCCGAAACAACCAGGGAACGACATCAATCTGTATCTGGGGCTGCTGAAAGAGGAGCTTGACACGCTGTGGAAAACGCCAGCCAATACGTGGGACGCCGCAGAGAAAGAGTATTTCCCTATGAGAGCCGCACTGCTCACGACGGTGCACGACTATATCGGTTACGGATATCTTGCGGGGCAGGTAGTCCACGGATTTTCTGGATGCGTAAGGTGCATGGATGACACAACGTATCGCCAGCTAGATAGAGATCCCGGGTCTTCGAAAACCGTGTTCATGGGACATCGAAGGTGGCTTCGCGACGATGACCCGTGGAGGAAACGCAAGGATCTGTTCGATGGTGAAACAGAACCCCGAAAACGCCCGTGTACGAGGAGCGACGAGGAAATAGACAAGCTGTTGAAAAATTGGAAAGACTGCCCACTGCCGGGAAAGAATCAAAAGGCGCCAGAGCCGGGAAAGAAGCGAAAGGCGCCAGAGCCGCTGCTGAAGGTATGGAAAACGAGGTCTGTTTTCTGGGACTTGCCGTACTGGAAGATCCACCGTGTGCCTCACAGCCTTGATGTCATGCATATCACGAAGAACGTGTGCGAGAGTCTGCTTGGTACCCTGCTCAACATGCCAGAGAGGACCAAAGATGGGCCGAAAGCAAGGGCAGACTTGAAATCAATGGGCATCAGGCAGGAGCTTCACGCTATATATGATGATGATGATGATGATGATGATGATGATGATGAGGCGAAGCAGGACACAGAAAGTCGTCGCAAAGGCAAAAAGGCCAAGAAGACCGGAAATGACTACCCTCCCGCGTGCTTCACTCTAAGTCAGGAGGAGATCGAGCAGTTTTTCACCTTCCTCCTAGGAGTAAAACTTCCTTACGGTTACGCGGGGAAGATAAGCAGATACCTAGACCCAGCAAAGCAGAAGTTCAGCGGGATGAAGTCTCACGACTGTCACGTGCTGATGACGCAGATACTTCCAGTTGCTATCCGTGGGATCATGGACGCGCACGTCCGTGAAACGCTATTTGGCCTATGCAACTTCTTCGACGTCATCTCTCGGAAGTCGATTGGCGTGAGGCAACTCAGAAGGCTACAGGAAGAGATCATGGTGATACTATGCGAGCTTGAGATGTACTTCCCGCCCGCATTCTTCGACGTTATGGTGCATCTGCTGGTCCATATAGTGGAGGATATCATCCAACTCGGGCCGATGTTCCTGCACAGCATGATGTCGTTCGAAAGGATGAATGGTGTCATCAAAGGATACGTTCGCAACATGTCACGTCCTGAAGGAAGCATAGCCAGGGGCTTTCTGACCGAAGAGTGCATCTCCTACTGCACGAATTATCTAGGCATCGAGAACCCCGTTGGTCTGCCCGTCAACAGGCACCTCGGCAGGCTCGCTGGATGGGGTCACCGTGAGGGTCGCCGCGAAATGCATGTCGACTTCGAGGGTCGACTCGCCGACTTTGAAAGAGCAAACCTAGTCGCGCTACAACACATAGACGTGGTCGATCCTTGGTTGGTAGAGCACAAAACCTTTATTAAAGAGGACGGACGGAGATATACTCAAAGAGCACAACTCATGTTTCACGCGTTGGTTCAAGCATAAGCTTCTGTCGTACCCTTTACATGAGGATTCTTCCGCGGAAGAACAACTAATATTCGCCTTATCACAGGGCGCCGAGCACAACCTGATGACCTATGAGGCGTACGATATCAACGGCTACACATTCTACACCGAGGCCAAGGACATGAAGAGCGATGGTTATCAGAACTCCGGGGTAACGATGGAATCCTACACCGGTAACGACAAGGACAGATACTACGGAAGGATCGAGGAGATCTGGGAGCTGAGCTATGCTGGAGAGAAGGTCCCGATGTTCCGTGTCAGATGGGCCAAGAACGTCATAAAAGAAGACCGGTATTTCACCACCATGGTTATACCCGAAGCCAAATCCAAGACCGCGGGCGCAAACGTCACCGCGAAAAATGAGCCATGGGTACTGGCTTCCCAAGTGGACCAATGCTTCTTCATTACCGACCCGCCAAAGCCCAGTCGTGTTGTCGTGAGGAGAGGCAAAAGGAAGATCATCGGAATGGATGGAGTAGCCAATGAGCAAGACTTCGACAAGTACGGCGACCCGAGGATCGAACATGACGACGATGATGAAGTAGCAGCATACACCACAAGAAGAAGCAGGACCACCCTACCTAAAGGACGTCCGTTCCACAGAAGAACTCCATTTGCGAAAAGGAAGGGCAAGAAGATTGTGAACAGATAGCTAGCTAAGATCGATTGTATTTAAATCGTAGCCTTCATTTCTCAATTGTATTTCATGGGTACTTTTTGAACTATCATGAATATTTTTAAATTTCATGGACACTCGATCTCGATCCCCCTCCATCTCGATCGCTATCCCACCTTGCCAGATCCGGCCCCCCTTGCCGCCGAGCACCCCCCAGTCCACCGGCCGCCGCCGCCGACCCCCCGCACCCTCGATTCCCCTACCCAACTGCCGCCGCCGACCCCCCGCACCCCGCGCACCGTCTTATAAAAAAAATTAGTATCAAACAGCTTTTTAAATGCTACTGTCTTATAAAAAAATATTACTG
>NW_025233932.1:0-1371 GCF_018294505.1 Triticum aestivum | reverse complement strand
CCGAGGATGACCACACTGATGCCACCACTGATGGTGCCGCCGAGGATGCCACCACTGATGATGGCGGCGCACGCACAGATAGCAGCCAGCCGAAGAGGCAACGAAAGGACCGGCGCCCGATCGTGCTCCGCACCCTCAAGGAGGAAGTTACTGAAGTGGACTCCAACGGGAATCCAACGGCGCCCGAACGAATAGTCAAGGGGTACTCGCTTCAGCTCGGGTGCATTGTCCGGAGCACCGTCTCGATCAACACCGAGAACCTGAGGCATCCTGACCGGGGGAATTTGCGCCACCTCCTCTTCACGAAGCTGCACGAACGATACAAGTTCCCCGCTAAATTCGAAAACACAAGCCTCAAAGGGAATAAAGTGAACAATGCTGCCCTCACGAAGATGAGCAAGGCCCTGTCTACTTGGAAAAGCAATGTGAAGAGAATGATCGAGAAAGGTGAGAGTTATGAGAAGATCAAGGAGAAAAATCCTTCCATCACCGAAGATGACTACAACGACTTCAAGATCAATTGCTCGAGCACCGCAAGCTCCCAATCAAGTGAGTGGGGGAAACAAATGCGGGAGCTGAACATAGGGGAACACACACTCGGTCCCGGCGGTTACAGAGTGGCGGAGCCTATATGGGACAAGGAGGAGGCGGACCGTGCCGAGCAAGGCCTACCGCCCCTCTTCGATAAATACGGAGACAAGCAGACCAGGAACTTTGTCAGGGCCCGGTACAAGAAGGACCCGAAAACAAAGGAGCTTACCACGGATCCGAAGACCAGGCAGCTTGAGCTTGTTCTGGTAAGGAATACACCCCCGCGTAATTAGCTCCATATGGTTGCATTCTAATTAATGAAGCCGAATTTCTAAATGGTTCACATTCCTTCCGCAGGCGACTGAAAGCAGTAGCGCGGGGTCGACTCAGAGCAACCCTTGGGACACCACTCTTAATAGGGGGTTGAATATAATGAAGAACAAGGATAAGCTCAGTAAGCCGACGTCAGCTGGTCGTGTGGCCGGCAAAGGCTTGTCGACAAAATGGGGGTCATACTATACCGCTGGTGTGCGGAAGGAGAAAAAGACCAGCTCGGAAAGCCAGGCGCGAGAGGTTCAAGAACTCAAGGCACAGGTGGCGCGGATTCCGGAGATTGTCCAAGAGCAAGTGGAACAACGACTCGGAGAGACGATCACCGCCCTTGTGCCTACCTTGATCTCGGGGTTGAGTGCGTGGATTGCGGGCGGCCAACAGGGGCCGCCCCCGATTCCTAGCTTCACGGCCAGCAACTCGCATAATGCGATGGCGGGGCCATTGGTGCCTCCGGCGGAGGCGGCATTGGTGTCTCCGACGCCGGCACGGGAGCTTAATGCACCCGGG
>NW_025233931.1:5649-7562 GCF_018294505.1 Triticum aestivum | reverse complement strand
CCACTCAGTCGCTGACGTCAAAAGAGCTTCGGCTGATACCACGACGCCGGGATACCCATAACTACTCCCGCGTAGATGGCTAGTGCGTATAGACCAAATGGCCAGACTCAGATCAAATACCAAGATCTCGTTAAGCGTGTTAAGTATCCGCGAACGCCGACCAGGGCCAGGCCCACCTCTTACCTAGGCGGTCTCAACCTGCCCTGTCGCTCCGCCACAAAGATCCACTTGCGGGTACTCCTACGAGCCGACCCGACTTTAGTCATCACATGTGTCATGTATATAGTATATAAGTATATACCCGCGATCACCGCCCAGGTGATCACGGCCCGATAGTGTAGCACAGCAGACGGACAAGAATGTAGGGCCACTGATGGAAATCTAGCATCCTATACTAAGCATGTAGGATTGCAGGTAAAGGTATCAACAGTAGTAGCAAGGATAGGCTATGCATCAGAATAGGATATCGAAAGCAGTAACATGCTACACTACTCTAATGCAAGCAGTATAGAGGAGAGTAGGCGATATCTGGTGATCAAGGGGGGGGCTTGCCTGGTTGCTCTGGCAAGTAGGAGGGGTCGTCGACTCCGTAGTCGAACTGGGCAGCAGCAGTGTCGGTCTGGTAGTCTACCGGAGAGAAGAGGGGGAAGAAACAGTAAATACAAGGCAAACATAAGCATAACGATGCGTGACATGACAATGAGCGGTGCTAGGGGTGCCCTAACGCGACAGTAGGTGGTACCGGTGAAGGGGGGGGGACATCCGGGAGGTATGCCCGATGTTCCGCGTTTTCGGACAGACGGATCGGAGGGGGAAAGTTGCTAGTTCGATAGGTTAGGGAGGTGCGGTGGATGAACGGACTGCGTAGTCGGATTCGTCTCGTCGTTCTGAGCAACTTTCATATAGAAAACATTTTCATCCGAGTTACGGTTTAAAAGATATGAATTTTCAAAGTTTATTTGAATTTCTGGAATTATTTATATTAAGAAAAATGAATTATGATGTCAGCATGAGGCAATGCTGACGTCAGCAAGTCAACAGGTCGGCTGACTAGTCAAACCAGACAGGTGGGTCCAGTGGGACCCACATGTCAGCCTCTGTTAGTCTAATACTTAATTAAACTTATCTAACAGCATAATTAGAGGGATGGGCCCCACATGTCAGTGAGTGTTTAGCTAAACTAATTATTTTTATTTATAAAACATTTTCTTTTTCTTTATTTTTTTAATTTCTGCGGCGGGGCCCGCATGTCAGTGACTGGGCCTGCCCAGTCAGCAGTTGACTGGGTCAACCCAGTCAACTGGGCCCGTGGGGGCCACTGGCAGTGACCCAGGGGTGGCCCCAGGTGTGCCACGTCGGCGGCCGGCGCCGGAGTATCGCCGGTGACCAAACGCACGGCGGCGCGGCTCGGGAGGGGCGCGGGTTTCACCCACTGTGGGTTTGCGGGGGCGGGGCTGGGCGCGTTCGACGCGGCTCGACGTCGCGCGTCCAACGGCGGTGGTCGGAGGGGCTGGAACGGCCGGGGGCGACCGCTACAAGCTCGCCGGCGGCGAGGTGCTATGGGTGCCCGACGGAAGCTACGCTAGAGCGCGCGAACGGCCGAACTAGCTAGCTAGGTGGGTGCGGCACGGTGCGGTCGGACTAGCGGGCCAACGCCCGTGACCATTTGGTCACCGGAGACACGCCGGCGGCGAGCTCCGCGGCGTGGCGTTCGGGCGCGCGCGGGGAAGCAGCTACGGAGCGCGAGCGAGCTAGCGGAGAGGGGTAGGAGGTAGAGGAGCTCACCGCGCGGCGCAAGAAAGGCCCGTGGGTGCTTAGGAGCAGCAGGTCGTCGCCGGGGAAGAAGGGGGTCGCCGGCGTCCGAAGATGAAGGCGAGCTCGGGGAGGCCGATGCAGTGGCTCCGAGCTTCGGC
>NW_025233931.1:0-4924 GCF_018294505.1 Triticum aestivum | reverse complement strand
CCTTTTTTTTTCTTTTGACTGTTTTGTTTTCTGTTTTCTCTTATTTGTTTATTTCCTTTTTTGTTTTATTTCATTTAAAAGTATTTAGACATTTTATAAAAATGTGATTTCTCCACCATAATTACCAGTGTACTATTTAATTGAAGTTTGAACTAGGAGTTTGACAAGGGTGTGGTTCAAATGTGATCTAGCCCTGTTTAGCAATATGATTAGCTTAATCACAGGGGGTTACTGTAGCATGATTCTCAGGGTGTTACAAATCTCCTCCACTACAAGAAATCTCGTCCCGAGATTTAGGAGGTAGAAGGAAACAGTGCGGGGTATTCTTCGCGCAGACGATCCTCTCGTTCCCAAGTGGCCTCATCTTCAGAATGGTGCGACCACTGGACTTTGAGAAACTTGATCGCCTTCTGACGTGTGTGGCGTTCAGCTTGGTCGAGAATGCGGACCGGATGCTCCTTATAGGAGAGGTCTTGCTGTATTTCGAGCACTTCATGATCCATAGCTCGGATTGGATCCTTGAAGCAACGGCGGAGCTGTGACACATGGAACACATCGTGAACCTGAGAAAGGTTCGGCGGTAGCTCCAGTTGGTATGCCACTTTTCCACGCCTCTCGAGAATAGTGAATGGGCCAATATAGCGAGGAGCTAGTTTGCCCTTGATCCCGAAGCGGTGAGCACCCTTCATAGGTGTGACTCGAAGATAAGCCTTTTCGCCAGGTTGATAGACCATGTCTTTATGATGACGGTCATACTGACTCTTCTGACGTGACAGAGCAGTCTTGAGATTCTCGCGAATAATGCGGACTTGTTCTTCGGCATCTTGGATAATATCCGGACCGAAGAGTGGACGTTCCCCAGTTTCTGACCAGTTCAGAGGGGTTCGGCACTTTCGTCCATATAACACTTCGAAGGGGGCCATCTTCAGACTAGCTTGATAGCTATTATTATAAGAGAACTCAGCATACGGGAGAGATTCCTCCCATTTCTTGCCGAAGGAAATAACGCAAGCTCGAAGCATGTCTTCGAGAACTTGATTGACGCGTTCAACTTGTCCTTGCGATTGAGGATGAAACGCAGTACTAAATGACAGATGAGTGCCCATAGCTTCTTGGAAACTTGCCCAGAATCTTGAAGTGAATAAGCTGCCACGGTCTGAACTGATAACCAATGGAATACCGTGGAGTGAAACAATCCTGGACATATAGAGCGTTGCCAACTGGCTAGCAGTGATCGTTTCTTTGACTGCCAGGAAATGTGCAACTTTGGAAAGCCGGTCAATGACGACAAGAATAACATCATTACCTTTCTGCGATTTGGGAAATCCAGTGACGAAGTCCATCTCAACATGGTCCCATTTCCATTCAGGAATAGAGATAGGTTGCAGAGTTCCAGCAGGCCTTTGATGTTCTGCTTTGATACGACGGCAAACGTCACACTCAGCAACATAACGAGCAATGTCTTGCTTCATATTAGACCACCAGAATCTTTGACGGATATCTTGGTACATCTTTGTACTACCCGGATGGATACTTAGAGGTGTATCATGAGCTTCTTTCATAACTTCCTGTGTCATATCCAGGTTTTTCTCTGCACATGGCACCACTAGGCGGCCCTTGAAGTATAGGGTGCCATCTTCAGAAATGGTGAAGAATGAGGGCTTTCCTTCTGCGAGGTAGCGCTTAATCTTGTAGGCTTCAGAGTCATACTTCTGTAGCCTTTTGATGCTATCCTCGAGATCTGGTTTAGCAACTAGGGTATTGAGGGAACCCTGGGTAACAACGTGGAGGTTCACCTTGCCAAATTCCTTAGGAGGGGGAGCGAGTGCACCCGGAGGAACAATATGGAGGTTCAGCTTCCTGAATTCTTCAACAAGCGAGGGCTGAACTTTATGAACCTGGAGGTGGTTGCAGTAAGACTTGCGGCTCAAGGCATCAGCCATTACATTAGCCTTGCCTGGAGTATAGGAAATACCCAAGTCAAAGTCTGCAACAAGCTCCATCCATCTCTGCTGACGGAGGTTCAGATCTGGCTGAGTAAACAGATACTTCAGACTTTGGTGGTCAGTGAAGATCTCGCAACGATTACCGAGAAGGTAATGTCGCCACTGCTTCAGCGCATGAACGACAGCAGCAAGTTCGAGGTCGTGAACTGGGTAGTTCTCTTCGTGAGGGTGCAATTGTCGAGAGGCATAAGCAATCACTTTGCGGTCTTGCATTAGGACACAGCCTAATCCTTGACGGGAAGCGTCGCAATAGATGACGAAGTCCTTCTTAGTATCAGGTGGAGCTAGAACTGGGGCAGAAGTCAACTTGTCTTTGAGTGCTTGGAAACTTTCCTGACATTTGTCTGTCCATTGGAACTTGACACCCTTATGCAACAGGTTAGTCAGAGGCCTGGCGATCTTAGAGAAGTTCTCGACGAATCGACGGCAATAGCTGGCGAGACCGAGAAAACTTCTGACTTGGTTAACGTTCTTGGGAGGAGTCCAATCAAGAATAGCCTGAACTCGCTCGGGGTTGACGGCAATACCATCCTTAGAGATGACATGCCCCAGATAGGTTACTTCCGGTAGCCAGAATTCACATTTAGAGAACTTGGCATATAGTTGATGTTCTCGTAGTTTTTCCAGCACAAGTCGAAGATGTTCAGCATGTTCTTCTTCGTTCTTGGAAAATATCAGGATATCATCCAGATAAACCACGACGAACTTGTCGAGGTAATCCATGAATATGTAGTTCATCAGACGAGAGAAGGTGGCTGGAGCATTGGTTAAACCGAAAGACATGACGGTGTACTCGTATGAACCATAGCGAGTCACGAAGGCGGTCTTTGGGATATCCTCTTCGCGAACACGGATCTGGTGGTAGCCCAACCTCAAGTCGAGCTTAGAGAACACTGACGAACCCGCCAGTTGATCATACAGATCATTGATCCGAGGAAGAGGGTATTTATTCTGAATGGTAGCTTGGTTTATAGGACGGTAGTCTTGAACTAATCGGTTTGCCCATCCTTCTTCTTGACAAAGAGAGAAGGTGCTCCCCAAGGAGAGCAACTTGGGCGAATGAATCCTTTGCGAAGAGACTTGTCGATTTCCTCCTTAAGCTCAAGGAGTTCATGCGGCGGCATCTTGTAGGGTCGCTTGGCTATAGGAGTGGTGCCTGGTTTCAAGTCGATGATGAATTCGACAGCTCTAGCAGGGGGAATCCCTGGAAGTTCTTCAGGGAAGACGTCGAGGAATTCACGCACGACGGGAATGTTTTCAATGCCCTCGAGTGGTGCAGCGTTCAATGCATTCAATGCATAGAGCCTTGCCTCGGCATTTTGCACCAGATGGGCTTGGTAAGTAACTATCTCATCTGAAGGGTGTAGCAGATGGACGGTCTTAGTGGTGCAAACGATTGAAGCAGTATGCGCTTTTAACCAATTCATTCCCAGAATGAGATCAATGCTACAGGACTTCAGTACGATGGGAGAGACAAGAAATTCCAGTCCTTCAATTTCAACAGTAACATCGCGACTAACCATAGAGGTTTGACATTGGCCCGCAGGGGTGTGTACCACTAGCGGAGTGTTTATCTCTTCGTAATGAATGCCATGCAGGAATGCAAATTCTGCTGATATGAATGAATGGGATGCTCCTGTATCAAATAAAACGGATGCTGGTACTGAATTTACGAGGAGTGTACCCATCACAGTAGCAGGCTGGTCTTGAGCTTCGCTGAGATCAACGTGGTTGGCATGAGCACGACCATAAGACTTAGCATTGTTGTTGCGGGGCTGGTTGTTACCACGGCTAGCTACTGGAAGGGCCAGTTGATTCTGGTTCTGATAGCAGTT
The DNA here is from genome assembly GCF_018294505.1 of Triticum aestivum. Classification (NCBI taxonomy): domain Eukaryota; kingdom Viridiplantae; phylum Streptophyta; class Magnoliopsida; order Poales; family Poaceae; genus Triticum; species Triticum aestivum. The sequence continues at coordinate 1,083 of NW_025233931.1, read as the reverse complement.
CCTGGCAAAGTGACCCGGTTGACCACACTTGAAGCACAGACCATTATCGGGAGTGGGAACAGGAGCCCCAGGTGGGGGAGCTGGTAGCTTTGACTGCCTAGATGGTGGAGGAGGCAGACGCGGTGCAGCATAAGATTTCCTGGGAGCAGGTGCATTTGGACGATACATGTTGTTCGGGATCCATATCTTACGCTTCTGGGAGGGCGAGCCCGAAGATGAGCCCGTGTCACGGTTGCGCCTCTGAGAGCTCTGGTATTCCTGCAGACCAGTTTCAACATTGATGGCCTTGTTCACCAAGGTGGTGAAATCAGCAAAGTCATGCACTAGAAGTGCGAGCTTGATGTCAGCTTGAAGGCCATCACAGAACTTCTCCTGTCTGCGTGCATCAGTTGCAATGTCTTCTTCAGCATAGCGGGACAAGTCCAGAAACTCCCGCTGATAAGCTTCGACAGTTTTGTTGCCTTGGGTGAGGTTGCGGAACTCACGCTTCTTCCAGTCCATGACTCCCTGAGGAATGAAGCGGGCACGGAAAACAGCTTGGAAGTCTGGCCAGGTGATGATTGTTCCAGCTGGCAGAGTACGCCTGTGGCTATCCCACCATTGAGCTGCGGGTCCCTTCAAGAAGAAGGAAGCAAAATTGACATAGCTGGCAGGGGCTACATCAGCAGACTCCATCTCATAGGTGATGTCACGGAGCCAGTCATCAGCATCCAGAGGCTGAGTTGAGCTGCGGTAGATGGTTGGGTTGAGGCGTATGAAATCTTGAAGAGTCACTTGGGCTGGCTGCTGGTTCATATTGGGGCGAGGAAACTGAGCCATCATATTTTCCATGAATTGGCGGTTCAGTTCGAACTGTTGGATCATACCAGCCATGTACTCAGGTGGTGGTGGGGCATCGCCACCACGACCACGACCACCTGGTCTAACCATCCTGCTAATATATAACAGGGGTAGTTCAGCATTGAGAAAATTTGCAATGACAAGAATCATTCATGATGAAACATGCATAATTGAAAGGAGCACGATAGCTACTACATAGTAGTCGGCATAGTTTACAAAAGGGGTCATGCATAGAGTTCAGTA
>NW_025233930.1:6164-7563 GCF_018294505.1 Triticum aestivum | reverse complement strand
TCACAAGTTGGTATCAGAGCCGACTGCCTGTAGGAATTCCCCTTCCACACTCCTTGGCCGAAGTCGAGTCTAGTCGTTGAAAAACTTTTACTAACATGGCTGTGTGGCCCATGGGCCCACGTCGCCATCGGGAGGTATTAGGATCTTTTATTCCTCGACCTTTACTCTGGGATTCTGAACCCTCTTCTATTCGGGTTAAACGATTTTTACTAAAAACTAACTTTAGGTTCTCGAAAATACTTCTCCCGGAGAGCCCCTTCAGTCCAGATGGTAACCGACTGCACCAGAAGATTTCGGAGATACTCTTTGATATTCTCTCGAGACTTTGTGCCCACCACTTTTGCTATTCCCGACCACCGATAAATCCTTATGGATAACTACTTACACTTGCCATTCTTACGATCATTCCCCATTGTTCTTGTTATTACAAGATACCCGGAGTTTTCTCTATTGTTCCGAGAATACTTCGTGCCTATTGCCTAGCAGTTCTTTGCCACATGAATACCCCTTCAAATAAATCGCCGCACTTGTCAAGTATCCGCTCATCCCCAGTTGTTCTTGTGTTTCACAAAAGTCTTCAAAATAATATTCGATCTTCCGAAAACCCTCTGGAGCCTTTGGCTCTTGAAATTCTTGCTTGCTTGCATTATGGTTAATCCGATAAGTCTCGTAGTCTTAATGACATTCATTGTCATTATCATTTTGAGTCTGTTGACTCAATATGTTTGCGAACACACGCAATCATCATTGATCCTTATAAATTACCTTTCCGGCTGAGCTTCCATTCTTTTAACTGGAGTTGGTTCTCGACCAATCCAATTGTCGTTGGTTGTACCCTAAGGCTATTCAATTTATCCATCCCTAATCAGAGCATTGCTTTTGATCCCTTGATTTGGAAATCATAATTCCTTTGCCTTTGACAATTGAGTTAGTCAGTTGTTTCTATAATCTGATCTCCTTGCATTCTTCTTCCTCTAGTTGAGTACCGATACTCGTATCAGATCCCTTGTGGACCATCAAGTCCTTTGTTGGATTTATCTGACAACGCCATTCATATTCAATAAACTTGTGAGCCTTTTCTCGGATACATAATGCTTTTGGTAAATTGTATCGTCTGCTTTCTCAACCATGCTCTGCCTTCGAGCTTGAGTTAATTACTTCTAAAGATTTTGGTATATGATTCTAAGATGCCCCGATGGGTTGAACCTATACCTTCCTTAAAAACCGTATGAACCGGAAGGTTTTGACAAGTCAACCCTTCTAGTGTTTAGCAGATAATTTCCTACCATACAACTTCTTTGAGAACGAGAAGTGAATGGAAGGTTATGCATTATGGAAGTGGGAGTCGACCTTGAACTTTGTGTTCATGCCCATGGACACGATGTAGATCTTATCATTA
>NW_025233930.1:0-1551 GCF_018294505.1 Triticum aestivum | reverse complement strand
CATTTCCGGCCGAGTCCGGCCGTGGCCTTGCCACCAATGGACGCAGCGTCCTCTCCCCATTCGAACGCACCCACCCGCTGCCCCTTTTGGCCGCCGGGCGACGATTCCGGCGAAGTCCGGCGCCCCCTCCGCCGCGGACGCCCACCGGAGCCCCCAATGCCGGCTGCCGACGTGGCCGACACGGGGCCACCCCCTGGGTCACTGAACCGTGGGCCCTAGGGGCCTGGCCGGTTTGTTGACTCGGTCAGCCAGGCTGACTGGACCGGCCCCTCCCTATGACATGGGGGCCACACCCCCCAGAACGTTTAAAAAAAAAGAAAAAGGAAAAAGGAATTTAGATAAATATAATTAATAAAAATAATAATGAATAAAATTAATTAAATAATTAATTAGTTAAGTAAATAATTAATTTAATTAATCCTGATTAATTAAACCTAATGACTAATTAACCTAATTAACTACTGTTAATTAAACTTAACTAAGATAATTAGTTAACAGTCACTAACGAACGGGACCCACCTGTCAGGTTGACCAAGTCAACCCTGTTGACTGCTGACGTCAGCATGACATCATGCTGACGTCATAAATTCATTTTTCAAATTAATTAATTAATTAATTAAATTCCAGAAATTAATAAAATCTTTAGAAAATCATATCTTTTAATCCGTAACTCGGATTAAAATATTTTCAACATGAAAGTTGCTCAGAACGACGAGACGATTCCGGATACGCATCCCGTTCGTCCACCACACACCCCTAACATATCAAACACGCAACTTTCCCCCTCCGGTTCATCTGTCCGAAAACACGAAACACCGGGAACACTTTCCCGGATGCTTTCCCCCTTCGTCGGTATCACCTACTACCGCGTTAGAACACGTCTAGCTCTGCTTGTTGTCCTGTTATGCACTTGATTGCTATGTATTTACTGTTTCTCCCCCCTCTTCTCTCCGGTAGACCCCGTGACGATGCTGATGCCCCTGTGGTCGACTACATCACCGACGACCCCTCTCTCTCTTGCCAGAGCAACCAGGCAAGCCCCCCCCTTGATCACCAGATATCGCCTATTCTACTCTATACTGCTTGCATTAGAGTAGTGTAGCATGTTATTGCTTTCTGTTATACCTATTCTGATGCATAGCCTGACATTGATGCTACACCTGTTGATACCTTACCTGCAATCCTAAATGCTTAGTATAGGATGCTAGTTTATCATCATTGGCCCTACATTCTTGTCAGTCTGCCTTGCTATACTATCGGGCCGTGATCACCTGGGAGGTGATCACGGGTATATACTATACATACTACATACTACACAGATGGTGACTAAAGTCGGGTCAGCTCGAAGAGTACCCGCGAGTGATTCACGGATTGGGGGCTGAAAGGACCTTTGTCCCGACGGCCCTCTGTGTGGATCTTTGTGGCGGAGCGACAGGGCAGGTTGAGACCGCCTAGGAGAGAGGTGGGCCTGGCCCTGTTCGGCGTTCGCGGACACTTAACACGCTTAACGAGATCTTGGTATTTGATCTGAGTCTGGCTACGAGCCTATAC
>NW_025233929.1:0-7563 GCF_018294505.1 Triticum aestivum | reverse complement strand
TTATTAGTAGGTAAAGATATTTTGGATTAAGATTGGAATTGCGCATATCTCTACTATTAAAGGAGAATCGAACGTCGTGATGGTTCGACCTCCCCTCGTACATATAAACTGTCTTCGCACCTAAAAAAACGGACCGTCTTCCCACCCTTCCACACACGAAAAAAGGAAAAGAAAAAAAAAGGTAAAACAACCCACGTCCCCGTATCCCACCTCCCACTCCTTTCCCCCAAATCCCTCGCTCTCGATTCCTCATGGTACGTGCGCATCAGACGACATAGGATGTGGGTGAAACATGCCTTTCCGTTCAATTGATTTTTCTCCCAGACCCAGATTATGTGTTGTCTTTGTGTTCCTTCTCTGCATGATGTCAAGTGACACGGCTGCTTCAACATGTAAGAGCATGGTCTTTTCTCCGCTTTAGTAACGTGTTCCTAAATAATTGCTTGTCAGACTTAACTACAGAGCAATATCATGTTTCCTTTCGGGTATATGTTTGTCATAAAACATTCGATGCCTCAAATTATGAATCAAGAATAGGTATTGTTAATTTGTTATATGCAAAATGGTGGCATCACCCAAATATCTTTGTCCTATAAATGACATGTGATCAACATTATTCTTGCAAACTGAGAAGCGGCTCATCAACATTATTCCACAAGGGCTTCTCCATGCTGCTACGCTCTCCTGTCGGTCTCTTCTTGCCTTCGCTCAAGCAGGCGCCGGCGCGGCTGTCCCGCCGTTGATCAGCGACAGACAGCGTGGTGATGCAGGTGTGCGAGGAGTCTCGGGCCGCTACAGGCTACAGCCTCAGGTTTGGTCTTCTATTCTACTACTTTAATCCCATAATTTTCTGCTTGGACCATTCCATTCTTGTTAGTCATCACGTGGGATCCCATCAGGCCTCATGTCTGGACAAAGATTTTCTACCATGGTATTCGCATTTGTGAGCTTCAATTGGCATATTAGTAAACCCGTATATGTCAAAAAAGCACTGACCAATAATAGATTGTGTACACTGATTACTAATTGAATTTCCATTCTTCACATTATGATATCTTTTCTGCTTGGATTTTTGCAGGGGGCGAAGCAAACAGTTATTGGGAGGTACTCAAAATTTGATCACTTTATTGTAGAATCATGGTGCTGATTAAATAATCCTTGAGTGGTTTTAAATCTTTGCCAATAGTTCAACATCATCTTTTAATCACAAGGTCTAAAAGGTGTCAGTCAAAATCTCCAGATGATCAGTAGTGTCAAGCCCACATCCTCTCTGCCATCTTTTACATGAACTGCTTTGTAAAAAGTGGAAAGTTGTTGCTTGTAATGCTGATGTGCAAACTACCAAATTGGGAAATTTCCGATCATGGTGAAACTACGTTGTAAAAAGTGAATCATATTAGTAATGTCTCCCAACTCTCAAATTGTTGCTTGTTATATTAATCTACAGACTACCAAATTGGAAAATTTTCAATCATGATATGATTCTGAAATTGATGCATGATTGCAGATGCCTACCAAACGGTAAAATTTCAACATTCAAAAGATGTATTTTGTACTGGCAGGTTTGATGCATGATTGCAGCTGCATGTAGGTTTCGGTTTGTCCAAGAACTTTGTATGTATACCGATAATGATTACTCCCTCCGTCCCAAAATAAGTTTCTTTGATTAGTACAGTTTTATACTATAAAACTGTACTAAATCAAAGACACTTATTTTAGGACTGGGGGAGTACTTTGTTTTCAAATGGCGCTTGATGTGCGCATGACAACTATGCGTGTATAAATTAGTATCATGTTGCCTGCACATTGAAATTACAATTATTTTTCTGAATAATGTGTCATATTTTGATTCCTGTCAAAATGACCATTGCTATTTGCTTTCTAGACATCTTGTATGTGGTTTTTTGAGGGAAACATCTTGTATGTGGTTCGTGGTGATAATATTTTTTATTTTTATGAGGATTTGATTATGCTCGTGAAGGGTACATTACGATTTATGAGCATCTAATCTCTGATAATCAAAGTGCCGCATAGTCTTATGTGCATTCATCAGAGTTATTCCACAATTTTATCCCCACTTATGCCTTTTTACACTTTTATATGTGTAGCTTTTAATTTTTTAAGACATTGATTCTTTTTCTTTAAGTCTTCATGAGTGCAGAATTACTTCTGCGGTGAGCCGGAGTGTGACATCTTCTCACGGGCTACTGTCATCAATCAAGGTGGTCATCAGTCGATATCAAGCTTGATGAGTACTTCCTGAAGGCTGATGTCTGCTCCCATCGCGTCGCTGGCCGAGGCCCCATCTACGTGGAAGCTGCTATTTTTTTGATAGATTGGAAGTGAGATGCATGGATAGGAGAAAAGAAACTGGAAGAGCATGAGAGATAGATGTTGAGAACCTAAATATTGCACATACATTTACATATTTCATGTGATGGTAGTATGTCATTGTAGTTTTCGTGTTGGTTGTCCTATTAAATGTTCCTGTCAGTCCTAACTCATCACATCACTCTCAATTTTCAGTCATGCTTGAATCTTTTATTTGTAACTCTATAAAATCAGAAAGCATGTCTAAAGCTCAAGGTAATGTTGAAACTTGGAGGCGGTCAAATCATATGCTTTTTGGGTCGTAAGAGCTTAAATTAACTATTGCTTTTTGGGTTGTATGAGTTTGAACTAACTATCGCTAACATCCTCGCTTTGAATTTTTAGTTTGTAATTTTTTTTGCAAAAGTTTGTATTTGTCCATGGTTAGGATAGGGGGCACATAGAGCTTGGTTTCTTAAGCTTCTTTATATTCTCAAGGAGGTCGGGAGTTCCTTTTGAGAAGGAAGAGGACAACCTTTAACTCAACCTACCCCTTCAGAGAGAACGGCTTGAACTCAAGATATTCCTCTCAGTCATTTGATCGATATAGAAATAACCTTTTATGAGAGTGACATAAAAGTCAGATGTTTTACATTAAGCATACCTCTCTTGTAGGTCTATTTTTCTTTGGGTTTGGGAGTAGTATATGTTGTTTGCGAGGGTCTATTTTTTTGAGATAATACGATTTGTTCTTTGTTTCTATACTTATCGAAGTTCATGTTTCTTTTCTGTTAGTTGTGAGAGGTACTTCGTAAGTTTCCATTCGAAAAGGAGATCAAATAATATTTTGAACCGATAACATAATAAATGAAAATACAAGATTTTGAATAGGGCTTGCCCACACGACACTGTGGAAAAAGGTGAAGGGAAAGGAAGGGTGAGGAGAATAAAATGATGCAAGGGGGGAGTTTTTAAAGACATACAACGATTGTCTAGGAAGAAATAAGAGGGATAGAATCAATTTGTCCAGGAACTGAAACCAGTCCTATCATATCCGACACGCATTTTTTAATTTGAAAAATTATTTGATCATAGTGTTTTTTTACCCATGGCAACATACGGGCATTCAACTAGCATATATAAAAAGCTTAAATACGGGGTGAATCGACAACGACATGCTAGCCAAATTAACCTTCTTTTCCCCAAAAGAAACGGATCTATTGTTTCTAAATATAAGTCTTCTTTAGTGTTAAAAAAATATAAGTCTTTTTTAGAGATTTCAATAAAGACTACATACATATGTATATAGACACATTTTAAAGTGTAGATTCATTGCTTCGTACGTAGTACGCACTATAATATTTAAAAAGACTTATATTTAGGATCGAAGGAAGTATATTATAAAAGTTCATCGGAAGTACAAAAAAGCATTTCAAACATATTAAAAGCTCTAACGAGATTTTGAGACCACCGAACGACCACTAAAGTTGTCAAAACGAACCATCGACGCACTGATGTCGTCGCTCATTTACCAGAGCCGGCTTGACCTTGTCAATAACAGCCAGGAAGTCTTCACGCACGTGCCCCTAAGGATCAGCGCCTTGGAGTCGCAGTCGTCGCCTTTGAATGCTTCCATAGATCTGCACCTGACATCAAATCTTGCCACATGACGAGAAATTCTAACCTCACCGCTGCAATAAGACGAAGGGAATCTCCGTCGACTACGTCCGGACGGACGAACTTGAGTAGGATCGAGCCCGTATGACAAACTCGAAGAAGAAGCACCGTCATTCGCCTGAGCACCGCACTTGTGAGGACTAAGAAACTCTAATCTAAATTACTAACCAGGTGAAGGCATCGGGTTTCCCTCCTCGTCACCTACAGCCGGAGCGGCAAGCAGAGGGGAGGCGAATCCACGGACTCGTCGGTGGAGTTTGGAGGGGAGAGTTTGCCCCTAGCCGCCTATTGTTAGGGGAGGAAAACGAGAGGCATTTCATGCCTAACTACTGTATACTACATTCATCTTTAAAAAAATTGTGGGGGCGGGGGGATTCACCACCTAGCAACGACTACAACCACTGGAGCGAGTTGAAGATGCGTCACCGTTGTCACCTCTCCCTCGTCAGAGTTGGCTAAACCTTGTTATAGTAGATAACAGAGAATTCATTATGCTAAGGACTCACAGTACCAACGCACGAGAATAACAACTATTCACCGATAAAGAAGAGTGCAAACCGAAAGGTTTCAACATGTAGAGACACTAACACAAATGGACGAAGACCGAACCCAAGCAGACCCATTGAAGACAAACGTTGATCGAACCATGCGAGATCCGCTCGAGACATACCTCCATGCCCTCTGACGACGCTAGATGCATCGTCGGAATGGGCTAGGTGGGGAGAACCTTATTCTATCTTCAAGAAGCTGTTGCCGCCTCGTCTTCTTGAGCATGACATAAACCCTAACCAAACTCAATAAAACACCTAAAAAAGAGTAGGAGCCATCCCGCCGACATCCACCATTCCTTCATGACCCTAAGGCCACATGAGACGATGCAGGCCGGCAACGACGCCGACGGAAAGGCAGGGAACCCTAATCGCATGTGTGTCATGCGAGATGAAGGGGTGCAGAGCGTGCACATGTGTGGCTATGTTCATCTTTAATGTAATTAAAAGGCCTCAATTGTTATGAGATTGGAGATAATATGTTTCTATTGTCTACCACAATTTTTAGATAGAATATGTGAAGTATGGGGAACATCTATGATATGTGAAATAGTGCTCGTTATGCAATTTGTAAAGACATTGCTTTTATGAATAGTCAATATGTGTCATTTTGTGCACGATACAAAATATTAGTACAAAGTTTCAGAATTTAAAGCTCGAGCTAGCCGATTGTTTGTACGTGTCATCAAATCACCAACTAGGGGAGGGTGGGAGTGAAATTTAAATTATGGTTGGATAGTTTATATATGATGTTAGATGTACACGTAAGGATATATATACAGTATGCATAGTGTTGTCGTGAACCGAGGCATTGCCCGGATGGTGAGGACGAGTTGGTGCGTCCTCGCCCGCCCAGGATCGAGCCTTGGTGCTCGCAACCCTGGGTTGACACGCACGACATTATAAAATACGGCACGATTGACACGCCCTTGTAATTTAAGGCACGGTTGTCACACACCCACGCCATTTTTACTTGTGATTGAGTTTTTTTCCTGCTTAGACATCATTTTTATATAGTGTGAATGCGTGATTCATTAATAACGTCTCACACATCAATTTGTGGATGATTTCTTTGCACAAATATGAACATATATCTCTTCTGGTCCACTAAGAATATCATCGAATGGATAACAGAATAAAGCTTAGACACAATTATGAAGATTTGATGGAAAATGACTATTGAATTTAGGGGAAAAGGTGACACCCCCTTCCACACTATTCTTCCATGTCAGGTGCCAATAAAACAAAGACACCACACAAATAAAAATTGTTACAGTTCCATTTCATCAGTATCCTCGCGACTATACGAAGAGAGGAGTAGATATTCTAGCCAAGTGTGTCCCGTTGGTGTAGGGGAGTAGGTTCCACTTGCGCTCCTCTAATAGTAGCAACGATATCAACTCAGGGTACAAACGATTACGAGCATCTTGCCACGTCCAGTCCAGCTTCATGACACATAGGTTGAAGAGTGTTAATAAAGGCTTGCAGGGAATTTTCCCTCCTTGCAGCATCATAACCATCTTGTTCCGGATCACCTCCATGCTTGAACAATTCACACCCAAAAGGGATAGAATTTCCTATGTTCCATAAACTTCATAAAGCAGCAGAACATCTCTGTTAAGGATCACATATTTGCTAGAATTTCACATGTTGACCATCACCTACTTCCCATGTATAGCCTACATTAGAAGCACGTGCATCCCAGAGAAAACTTTTCCAAATATTATTGGTTTAACCATTGGTAAAGTCCACTAGAACTTTTCATCAAGGTGGTAGAATCACTACAAGAAACAAACTAAGTTTCATTCCGTAGAAATCATATCATTGGGATGAGTCTATAGTAGAAAAAACTCACATTAATTCTCTAATAGTTGGACACTATGTACAAATCTTTATGTAGGACATCTTGAATCATCATTTTCACTCCTATTTGATCTGGCACATTTCTTTGCATGGTTAAACCTTGATGAACTATGCAAGGTGCATTTTTATATGACAATTAAGTTGAATTCAAATATTTTTCCTTAAGAAATGGTTGGCTCATTTAGGCTTCACACTTTAACCTGAAAATTGATCTTGGAAAAAGCTACTTTAGTAGAATGGAGAAAATATGTGATTTGAATATACTGGAAGAACAATTCACTTATTTTCAAAGTTTAGGAACCCTTTTTGTTGGTTGGTGCCAATACGGCTGAATAGGTACTTGGGTTTGATGTACTACGCGCATCTTATTTCAATTGGTATTTATAGTTTCAGCTTGTTAGCTAATGTATTTAACTTGGAAAGTATGGCGCCTTGTTATATTATGAATGTAATCTTGGCTGTTTGGTTGTTTCCTTACACTAGCAGTAAGTACTATAAGTATACGTCGATATGAGACATGCCTGTGAAGTGTCTCTCTAGTGATTTACCATGAAAGCATTATTTCATCTCATGTTGTGTTTTGACAAATGATCAATTCAAATGCATTTTCAGTAATGAATCCAGGGAAGCGGAGAACATAATCTCGGTGAGGACATTTCAACAGAGACGAGATAGTATTGTAGAATTTATTTATGTATTTGCATTACTGTAGTAGAAAAGTTTATTGTTAGGTTTATATTCCCTTTTGGATGTATTTTTATGCGCTATCTACTTGGAATAGACGATAGGAAATTACTCTACAAAATTCATAAGATGGTTGGGGCGTTGTTGTCCAGTACATTATATTTCATCTTCTCCACCATTATGCTTCTTTGTTTGTGGTTATATACCTTATACCAATTGTTTATTCATTTATACTACATTTATTTTTTGCGCGTAGTTTCCATGAGCAATAGTGGACCTTGTGCCCGTCGTTCATCTAATCATGGGGACCACTATTCATTGTTGTACAACTTGCATGACAACCGAGCTGCATATGGTGGCTATGTTTATTTTCAAGCTCTGTGAGTGTATTTTATTGGACCTTTTGATTGCATGGGTCTTAGTTTACTTATGCGCACATGATTTCACGCTAACTACCAAATGCTACATTCATGTTCTTGGG